>NW_010426182.1:51428-57814 GCF_000710305.1 Buceros rhinoceros silvestris | reverse complement strand
TCTGCAGTCGTGCAAGCAAGGGACTAACTAGCACTGACTGAAGATGAGGTGCTTTCTCCCTTCTGAGCACACTGCTTCATCACTGCCTCTCAAACAGCTCCACGGGTCCACTTCTTGCTTAGCGTTGCTGTTGCACACCAAACCCTTCTCGCACAGACAGCTCCATCCTGCTTGCAGGTCTGCAGTGCAGGAGAGCCTCCAAGAGCCACCACTGACTTCGAACACCACTATTTTCTGGATCCCCAGTTCAATGGGCCAAAGATCCAATTCCTGGAACACAGTGCTTTTCAAAAAGCATCTGCCAAGCTAAACATCCAAAAGTCCTTATCCATTCTGTAATTACTGGTGAGATCCTCAAGCACATTTTCACTTACAGCCAGAGGATAAAACACACCAAATCTCTGAGGTAACTTTGGTCTCTGCAGCCCTTTGCTGCTCCATGCCACCTAGGTTCATAAATCACTTCTGCAGGTGTTGCCTTTAAATCAGGATTCATGGTGAGGTTGCAAACACAGCAATAACCCTCTGGTGAGAGCCAGCAAGGCACTCACCCCACAGATGGTGCCAGTCCAAATCAGCGGGAAGAAGCTCTTTAAGTGTCCAGCCTCTTCTGATAGCACAAGGAGGGTGTTTTCAGCTTCAAAAGATGCTATTGCAAGCGCATGCTACCACCTTGTCAGCTTGAAAAGAGCTCTTGAAGTAATGAATGACTCCTGTTGTTCCTACCAAAACAGGGTATCACTCATCCTGACAGCATAATACATGGTTTTCCCACAGCTATGCAATGCACAGAGGCACCCATGCAATTCATAGCCATTTTACAGTGGGGTGCTAAGGGGGTTATTTCTTTATGTAGTTAAGAAAAATCTCTATTTCTTTATCGTTCATTCAATACACAAACATTTAGCCATTACCCAGGCCTGCTTGCTTGTCACAAAAAAAAAAAAATTAAAAATGACATTTAGCCTCCCAGGCTCCTTTCTCCCCTGAAGAATTTGAAACACACACAAGTGAACACAGCGGTAGAAAGAAAAGTGCTTCTTTACTTACTTCTCAAGGTGAGAAACTGAGGGAAAAAATTAGGGTATTAAGTCTCTTTCAGATCCAAGATCCCTCCACACCGGATCCAGCTATAATAATTAGCACACTTCTACCTGCAGCCCCATTTCACCATGTGAGTTTACAGGGAGCTAGAGCTGATAACATGAACATCTACAACACAATCAAAGTGCGCTTTGGTTTCTCTAAGACCCAGAATCTCAAGAGTTTTCATAACCTCCAGGGTCAGGGGAGGGGTTTGGAACAGTACTCACCAGCCAGAATATTCCAGAGTTGGTTGTCAACAGTGAAGCAAATAAAGAATAATTAGTTAAAGGTTCTCTGTAACAGAGTAAGAGCAGTGGTTGAGAGCACAGACACCATCTCATGAGCTGCAAAAACTCGCCCAGAGAAATAGGCTGCCCCGAGTGGGAATTCAGTCAGGCCTGCTGTTGTCCTTGGCCAGCCATTGGAATGGGTGGAATAACAGCAGGGACAAGAAAGGGGAGCACAAGGGGAATCAAAAAGCTGACTGACGCCCAGCTGACCACGTTACTTTATGTTCTTTTCCCCTTTCTTTGTCACCCCAGATTGCCCTTCAGCAGACGCTGTGACTGACAGGTACACTGCAGCTTTCCTGCTGCCCTATCCAGGCCCATGAAATTGTGAAAAAATTGCAAAGAGAATGATTCAATAAATACCCTTCTATCTGATCTACCACAGTCTCACATGACAGCTGCTGCTTTCCAGGCTCCTCTTCATCCTTCTGGCAACGAACATTAAAGAAGCATCCTGGAAATCAAAGCCAGCTGAGAGAAACTTTGCACAGCTGGGAAAGAGCCCATGGCAAACACAATCCCAAGGAATCTGGGTGGCAATGCTAACACAAAAATCCGGCTGGTGTAAAAGCTGTGTGGAGGCTGAGTCCCTCTGACCCCATTGCTTTCATCCTTCAGCATCCACACCACTACCAGCACAGAACAGGACAAGAATGCCACCGCACCCCTTTGGTGAGCAAAACCAACTCCCCGAGCACATTTGTTTATCAAAGAAATTAAAATCTGTGTCATTTGCTATTATTGCTCCATTTACACCACATTCAGAACATTAGGCCCTTTTGTTTATTCAGCAACATATGATTACGTGATTGCTCTGATGCAAGGGGGGTGAGGGCAGCAGGAGCGTGGGGTGGAGAATATGGAGGCAGAGTTACATTTATTCTCACAATGCCTCTTGGACAGAAACTCACATCCCTCCAAGCAATCATAACATGCAAACATAACGCAGCATACTGTGCAAACGAAGTTCTTTAGAAGAAAATAGTCTGGACTTGGTCAAAAGGAACCATGCCCATGGTTCCTGTGCAGCTCTTCCGTACACTCAGTGCTGCTCCACATCTCCTCTCCAGAAGCAGAGACCACAGCCTCATCTCCCATAAAACACTATTTCGATCTTGCCCTTGGTCATTTTACATTGGCTGAGCCTATGGCCCTCCACACTTCACAGAATAAAGCCTTTACTGGTAAAAGCAGGACGCCTTGCTGCAGTCAGGAGGACCCAGACAAAACTGCAGTGCCAAAACGCTGCATTGCTCAGTTGATTGGCAGCAAAACATATCCCTGCACTGCTCTAGTTTGTATGTAAAACCAGATGCAATGTAAGATTCCCCTAGGCTCAGCAAGACATTAACATGTCAGAGGATGGAGGCAGAAGGGGAATTCACACCTGGGTGTTTTTATTTATTGCACAGAGAAAGAGGTAAGGGCACGGAAAGCAGAGCAATCATAGGAAGCTTTGCCTGCCAAGGTAAAGTTTGGGCATCTCAATCAAACACAAAAATCCCTAGAAGTGCTGTTCCACTTTCTTCTGGCCTTAGGAAAGTCTGAGGGCACCTTCATTTTTGATATTAAGGGGAACAGACACAGAATGGAGGTGGTTTGGGGCTACATGCAGTATTTTCTCCCACAAAAGCCAAGAAAGGCAAAGCAGAACCTCAGTAAACCAGACCCACAAACCTGGGGTTGCAGGTGCCCAGGTAACCGGAAACAGGACGGAAATGAGAACACTGCTGCTGCCAACAGTTTCATCAAATTGTTTTGCTTAGAAGAGACCTTTAAGATCATTGAGTCCAACTGTTAACCCAATGCTGCCAGGTCACCACTAAATCACATCCCTCAGACATCTATGTGTCTTTGAAATATCTTCAGGGTTAGTGACTGCACCACTTCCTTGGGCAGCCTGTTCCAATGCTTGACAACCCTTTCAGTGAAGAAATTCTTCCTAATGTTCAACCTAAACCTTCCCTGAGCAACTTGAGGATGTTTCCTCTTGTCTTATCACTTGTTACTTGGGAGAAGACACTGGCCCCCACTTTTTTTTGAGTGCATCTTTACTAGACTTGCTGCTGCAGAGGGTATTAACACCAGGGCAAAGCCCATCATCAGCACAGCACTCTGATCCTCCATCCAGGGAGGGAACAGCTGGGGGAAATCCTCAGAGAGACCTCCGCACCTGAGTCCAGAAGGATGAGATTCTAACTCCTGCTACTTTTACTTGCATGCATCTTAAAACCATTGGAAATGGAGAGAATGTTTCAATTGTCCTGCTACTGAAGTTTTGTTTTTTTTTTTTTATTTATTCCTTTCTCTCACTAAACAGCTCATTAAATCCACGTCTTGGAGGGCACAATTTTAATTAGCCCTTTGCTGTCTTTAGGTGAAAAGGGACCTCTCAGAAGCTGGCAGAGACAGTTGCTTGGCTCTGTGCAGGCTCAGTCCCAGAATAATTGATGTTGGAAACTGGCAGATGTTTATTCTCCTCCCTCTCTAACCTCAGGCTAATTGGGGGCACTTTTAGGAGTGAGTCTGTTGAGGATGTGGGGACACCACCTTAAGCAGGAAAAACAGAAACAAGATCTGTCCTTTGCCTGTCTTGCTGGGGTTTGGAAGCACCTGCCGTGGCTGCCACAGGAGTAAAGCAAAGCAGCTACCTCTATTGATAAAGCTTTGGCTTTTTTCCTTACCCAAATCTTCCTCCCTTCTTTCCCTCCACATCTGCTATTTTAAGCCTGTTCCTTCTTGACCTGTACACTATGGACATGTGGGATGACTAGAGCCTCTCATATGCCATCTGCAAAACAGAGACACGATGCGACTGAAAGATTATGCAGCCATAAACTGGAGGAAACTCCAAAATTTAACTGGAAAATTTTTCATTTTGTATGTGCTTACAACAGCACTGTTGCACTCTAAAAATACATACAAAGGCAGATGTCATCATCTAGTGAATATAGGCATCTTAGCCATTACTAAGTACAAACATCAAAGAGTACATGGAGAAAAGCAAACATAATCAATCTGCTGTTATCGAACTGCAACAAGAACTGTTTCCCGACCAGCAAGAGCATCTGCCACAACCACGCCACCAGACATCACCAGGGGAGCGTTCATAAAAATGCACCTTTATAAATAAGATCTTGCTCATTAACACAGGACAGAACAAAACATTAGGAGCCTTTCATTTAACCCTTATTATGGATGTAAAATCTGGATCTCGTAGAACCTCAGATCTTGTATTTCCAAAGGCATTTCCCGAGCAGGCAGTGGAGGTCCAGCAGCCCTGCAGAAGAGACAGCCTTAACTGCTCGTTGCTCTGCTGAGCTTCACATACTGATTCCTCTTAAATCTCTCCCACTTCCTAGCTAGTGAAGCTTAGTGTTTCTTCAACATTCTTTAAAGCATTTCAGCTTGTTGGATGGCACAAGGAATTGGGAAAGCAATTACCTTCAAGTTTTAAAGAAAATAGCAACAATTCAACTACAAAGGTGCAAAAGCACTTGCTAGGCTATGTGTAAACTGTGGTGCAGGTTCAGCACAGATTTTCTTCTTTCGATTCTAAATCTTTCATATAGGTGAACCTGAATGCCTTGCCCTCAAACTCCTTGCAGAAGCACACTCAGCCACACCACCCCTCCCCAGCTAATAATCTCTTTTCTTCTGTTTCTTCTCACCTTGAAGTAGAAAACATACGTCATTATCCAGAAATCAGCAGCTCTGAAAAAACAAGCAGCCTTTCAAGTCAGGCAGTTTGCTGCTATTCATGTCCTTCCACGAACTCAGCCTACTTTCACCTCTAATTCCCCACAAAGATTGAAACATGTTAAATGTGCGCTGACTTTGCAAAGCAAACGCTGAAACGGGACCGCTTTAGAATAAATTACACTGAAAACTAACAGGTAGGCAAAGAGCTCAAAGAACGACTTGGGAGCGTGTGAATGAATGGGTCTGTTACACCAGGATGCTGCAGCCCATAATTTAAAGCTGCACGATGCCCCTTGAACAACCCAGTGCTGGGCTCTGCCTCTTTGCAATTTGCAAGGCAGGAGTTGCTTTTCTCCCACCATGTGCCACAAACAATACCCTCACATAGTGAGCGGTGTCCCTGCTACACCCAGGAGACAGATGCCATGGGAGGATAAAAGCAAAAATACTGTAATCAGTTTGTGGGCAGTAAGAAAACAAAAAACAGCGTTGTCCTGTGCTCTTCCACACTGAAATGTATTCTTTGCAATTCTCCCAGTCTGTGTTCTACCATTTCTGCCTCATTCCCTGCAAGCAACAATTACCAAAACATCAGCCCATTAGTTGAATTAAAGCTCTTAGAACTCAAGGGCCAAGCAGGGAGCACAAGGCCCAGATCTTCCAACTTATTTCTCCTACCACTGAACTAACAAACAAGTGACACAAGAAAAAAGCAGCGCCGTGTGCCCAATTGTTTCCCAAACCCAGCTGGCAACTGGGGGTCTTTTAACTAAAGATGACCAAAAGAAGTGTAGTAGCAGAAGAGAGCTGTCGTAGAATTGATTTATGTTTAGCTTCCAGGCTCTAAGTCTAAACGCGGGTTGCCTGGACAGAAGGAAAAATCTGCTCCCAGAAACACTTAGCAGATGGCTTTTGATTTTTCCCAGGTGCTAAACACACACGGTTCCCGTTAAAGGCTGCTGGAAATGTAGGAGTGCAGAGCCAGGACATAAATTCTACCTCCCAGGTTCCACCATGTCTAGCTTAGTTATGCCGTGGCTTATTTTGTTGCAATATTGACCTTAAACAATAATTGAAAAAATAAATCACTTAGCAGATGGCTTTTGATTTTTCCCAGGTGCTAAACACACACGGTTCCCGTTAAAGGCTGCTGGAAATGTAGGAGTGCAGAGCCAGGACATAAATTCTACCTCCCAGGTTCCACCATGTCTAGCTTAGTTATGCCGTGGCTTATTTTGTTGCAATATTGACCTTAAACAATAATTGAAAAAATAAATCAGTACTGCTTAGCTGTGCCTGCATCTCATT
>NW_010426182.1:38914-51319 GCF_000710305.1 Buceros rhinoceros silvestris | reverse complement strand
TCCTGCTCTGTGCTCACACCGAGCTGGACGCCACTGAGCCCTCCTTCACGGGAACGCTTCAACTGCACTGCTGCTTTAAATGACCTTGAACAAGAACTAGCAAGAGGAGTTTTCTCAAAGTCCTCTCTTACTGCCACAGCTAGACTATTTCTTGTTCTGCAAAGGCGTGCTGCTGTTCCTTCAACAGCTGGAGAAACACCAATGAAGAGAGTTAGCCCAGGCTTGGTGGAACCCTTGAGATGTTCTAAGAACACCAAGCGCAAAAGGGCTGAGGGAGACACAGGAAGGAGAGACCAGGCATGTTATGTAGAGCTTGGAAAGAGTTTCCTCTGTCTGAAAGGAGAGGATAAAACAAGGAAGAACAGACATGATTGCTACTGTTTGACCCCAAAGCAACCTCCTTTAGACGCAAGACCCAACCTGTGGCACCAGGGAAAATCCCCTCTGAGGAATTCTGCAGAGAGAAGCACCCACCATCTCCTGTGACACCCCATAGGAGTCTCAACTCCTCTACAGCAGACAAGAACTCCAAGGGACACATTACACTAAATCAGTTTGCATGAGGCTGGAGCTTTTACCTCCCCCCTACCTTCATCCCAAAACAAGAGTACATTTGTACACATAGGCGATATGGAATGGCTGTACCCACTGCACGTGTGCAGGCAAATGGGACGCTGCTCATCTCAGCTGCTCTCTGCAGCTTTGGAAACCCATTCGTCAGACCCATTCATCTGCCATTAACGTGCACCAGGAGAGGTACACGGGTAATTTAGCAGTGCAACAAAATGCCGTAAGATATAGAACAGGAAGCAAAAAATACCACTTAAAGGTATTAATAATAGAAAGTATTTGCTGCATTAACGAAATCATTTCAAGTCTCAGAAAGCATGTCTGGACAACCACGCTCGCCTTACACTTACAGAGGCACACATAACACAGCTGAAGGATTTAATCAGACATAGTCAAATGTCTGATAATTGCCGTTTCCAAAAACAAGCTAGTGTCTCCTGTGGGATCTGGAAGCCCCAACTTGTCCTCCCCGCAGGAAACACCACCTTGACACCCTCCATCCACTCAGCTCAGCTGTCCTACTGTCCAGCCTGACCTCCCAGGATTATGCCAAAAGCCAGACAGCAAAGAAATAGAGGGAGAAAGAAAGGTTAAGCCCAGATCATAATTGGTGGAGACACGTGATTTACCACCACCAAGAGCTACCAGCGTGGAATGACACAATGCCACCACTCAGCTAAGGGGCAGTAAGAAATTTGCTCAAAGTGGGAGCCCTCAGACAGATAGCTTCACCCAGGCCCACTTTTCCTCATTATTGACTTACAGCGAAAACTTCAGGACTTTGTACTTGCTTTGTTGTGGAACGAAAGCAGTAATAATCCCCCAAAATTTCACAGTTTTCTGCCAAGTAAAGTAGGGGGGAGGGATATTTCTTTGAAACACTTAATTTTCATTCTGATTTTCAAAAACCTTATTAAACACAATTACCTCCTAAAACCTAAGGATTCCTACAGTAAAAAATCCTGGTATTATCTTTCCCAAAAAACTAATATCTATCAGAATAGTGCACTTCTTGTTGTACTAGTTGCTTTTATCAAATCACTGCCTGAGGCATAAAAATAACTGCCATCTCCAAGCAAATATTTCTCTGCATACGCACTCCAAGCAGAATACTACTAACTCCACAGCAACAGTCAAAAAGTCAACACGCATGAAGGCTTGTCCATAGCAGGATCAGTGACATGAAAGGGAATGCAGACACCAAGATTTCCATCTGCAGTTTCTGTGTCTCCCATAGCTACGTGCAAGTTCACTTGCATCCACGCTGTTCCTGGATTATTCATCTTTGTTTCTCCTCTAGAGTTTAAACCAATCTGTTGCATTCTGCCTTAGACACAAAATGCTCGGACCAGAACAGATGAGAACGTAAACCCTTCAAGGCACCACTGGAATTTGGGTCTGCAGAGACAAGTCTTTGGGGGCCCCCGATAGCCCTCCAGGATGTGCTCCTGTAGCACACAGACAACCCTCAGTCCATGCCCACACGTCCCCAGAGTCAGGGCAGGTCACACTTGCTACTGCATGACCCTCGACAACCATTTTCTGAGGGCACAGAGCTAGTCCGAGTCCATAAACCTCTGCAACCTGAAACCAAGACTGATGTTCAGAAGGTTGACTCGAATTTAATCAAACTCCTTCTTGAGACAGTTTGTAGCAGAGGGAAGCAATCGGCTTTTGATGGCAGCAGGAAGAAAAGCATGTGTCCCCAGCCCACGGCCCCTGTGCCCTTAGCCGTCCCCTGTGGGTGCTCTGCCAAACGCAGAGCAGCCACTCGCTCGGATACACTGTGTGCTTGCTCTGCAGTTCCCTGCTTGCTGCTGATTTTTCTCCTTGCCCCCCTAGGAGACTTCTCAAAAGCAGCCTTAACACAACCGACATCAACCAAGACCAAGCTCTCCTTTAACATCAATTCCTGGTAAGATTTGCATGGAAATAGAGAGACATCTTTGTGCTACTTTTCTGGCCTCCATCAGATATTAGCACAGACCGTCTACAAGCACCTTTGATTGCCATTACCTTCCAAATACTAAGTGATTGGCAAATCCAGAGCAAAGTTTACACTAATTCAGTAATCACACTGTATTTATTGAGAGGCTTATAATCCTGTGAGCAAAGACATTCAAGAGGCTTAAGGAAGGGAAAAGCTGCTGACAGGAGGGCATGCAAAGAGTCCCTCATAACAGCATCTTAAGAGGGTCTGTAATCAACAAGATACACATGGCACAGGGAGTCAGATTAAGCAGGGCCATCTCACTAAAATGATTTGAACTGTGATGTGGGCATGAAAATGAGGCAGGCAAATAAAAGCCTGTAAAAAAAAAAAAGAGGATAAATAGGGAGACAGGTCTGCATTATATTATTCGGGTTGCCCATGAACATTTCAAGGCTAAGCATCAAGTTGTTGGTTTCCCAGAGGTTCCTCAGATGCTTCGACTAAATGGGAATTTTTGTCATCTGTCAACATTTAGATCTGACTCCTTCTTTCTCTTCTCACATGCACTACGCACACATTCATGTGTATACGCATGTGCAGAGGCACGTGTGGCCAAGCACACGGTTACACAAATGTATTCATCTGTTCTTGGCAAACTCTGGTTATGCTAAGCCAAGAACAGAGCACTTTGGCTACTGTGCCCTGGCAATGCAATCTTTCCCCTCTCTGTCCTATCAAGGTGCCTTACATTTGATATCCTGAAATCACAAGACATCATTGCCTCTGGAGCTGACAAGAGAGCAGTGTTCACAGTCCATTTAACCTCTCTATTCAAACAGCAAATCAATTTTTTGTGATGCAGACATCTGTCCCAGTAGGGACTAAACCAACACTCACCAAATTATTCTTCCAAGATTACAGAGGAGCTATCAGATGGTATAGACTTTCCTCCCAGTGACTCAAGCTTTGAGTCACCGATGGAAAGATGAGAGTCTTTGCACGTTGTGAGACAAAAAATGAGAAAAATCAACCCCTTGTGAAGAGAAGAGCACACAAAATGTCTCTGCCAGTTCCCAGGGCACCAGTAATATCTGTGAACTGACTGGGAACTGATGCTGCTCAGGCACATTTGCATCACTCCTGAGGTTACTCCCAGCATCCCAAAGATCTTTGACTATCAGGGTGCTAAAGTCACATGGGAGATTCACTCAGCTTGCAGCACTCAGCATAGAGCAGAATTTCATCCATGCTGCACCTGGAGGGTGAAAACCAGAGCAAAATTCTACCCTCAGGTTATTTAGATCAGCCCTATTTTGAAAGTTTCACCGTTCAGAGAGGGAAGCCCACATTGCCTCTTGCCCACTGGCTGAACAAATATATTTCCTACATGGTAATATTCTGGCAGCCAGCACAAAGGCAACCAGGTTTTCCTTAGAGAAGCTTTCCCAGGGCTTTTTGCTACTTAGAGCTCCCCAGTTACCAAAAGCCCAACCTCAGAATAAGCTACACTAAGCAATACTGGCACCAACAGCAAGGCACATGCCGCGGCATCAACCGCACGTTAACCACATGGGACAATCATTGGACTCTACCACATATGGCACATGGTCAAGGTGGCCAGAAAGAGTCAAGTGCAACCTCTTCTTCCAACATCTTGAAAGGCTCACCAACATCCAGGGGAGCGCATTGCTTTCCAGCTGCTTGCAGGAAAACCTCCCATCTCAACCAGACTTACTGTTTGTCCTCTGCAAAGAGCCCACATTTAGCTAAACTATTGCTCTTTCTTAAATAAGACTAAACAAAAGAGCACTACATATCATAAAGATTACAGCAGAATTTGCCCAGACCCAGGACTTTTCACAACAGGAAAGAATTTTATACCATCTTTATTATTTAAACCGCCAGTCACCCATAAAGAAGCAATGTCAGTCTCATTTTAGACAGGAGATTAAGGCATAAATTCATGCCACAGAACAGAAGAGACTGGCAGTTCTTCAGAAGACACTGCTGAGAGCAGAAAACTATCATGACCCATTGCAGAGCCCTCTGATTGTGTGATTTTAATGCACCCTACTATGCCAGGCAATGCACACCCGTTAAAGTAAAGCATCTAGACATGGACCCAGGTGGAAAGCGGGTTATTCAAACAGGCTGGCTGCATTTATGTCCTTTGTGCTCTTGGATAGCATTTTAAAATGACAAAGGGGAAGGCAGGAGGGAGAAAAGGTTGCTGGAGCTTGAACACCAGAAGAGACAAGATGCTCAGACCAGTGTTTCTGCACCCAGCGCTCCCAGCCCCACACGCCACACCAGCCTGCATGGTGCCGACTGCTCACTCGGTGCTACAAGTACCTCCAGCACCTTTCCTGCCTCGCAATCACAAATCACCACTGAGTCACTCCATGTGCAGTGACCAGAGGAGATAATTCTGCAGTTATGAGCAAGAGGGAGATGGTCTGTCTGCTCAGAGGAGCAATGAGATAATCGACAAGCAAATGTCTGCGCTAATACGTGTCCCAAATTTTTAACCTCTGTCTTAATTCTAAAACTGGTTTTCTGGCCTTCCTCTAGCTCACCCCTATTAACCCTCTATTCTCTGCAGCACCACCTCTGTCCACTCACCATCTTAAATTAATTTATCCTCACAGCATTCCCAAGGGAGTGCCATTAGCAGCCATCCTTAAATTGTGAACAGGTAATTCAAACAAAGAGGCTAAGACCCGGGTTCAGCCCGACACCCTCCCACATCTGGCAGTGACCAGACCCAACCAGAAACTGCCTCTGGGTGCAAAATCTCAGATGGGGCTGAGGCTTCCCCTGGTGATTTATCCAAGGTCAGAAGGAACTTGTGAAAAAGGAGAAAATTCAACCATCTCTCAAGTACCAAGCAAGCAACCTTTCCAAGAGGCCCATCTTATATTTCATACAACTGGTGCTTCTTTAGAGTAACCGTGGCCACTGGTGCACTCGTGTGTCCTGACAACACAGCATGCGCTAACGGAGCCCGGACCCAGCTCAGGCCTCCACTACCACCCAGAAATCAAACACCTTCTGCTCAAAAACACAGCACACAGCTGTGCTCAGACTGGGACTTCCTCAAAATGTTTTTATAGTTTCAGATGTTAGTTTTGCTCAGGGCTCAGTCGTGCCTGCAAAGGAGATGTGGAGCAGAGCACCTGAAACCTCACATACCTGAAAAACCTGTGTCAAATCAGTAAATCAGGTTTCATTCCTGAGAGGGTTCAGTTGAAATCACGGTCAGCAGCACCATGACCATTGTGCCACACTCTGCCATTTGTCACCCTGGACGTGAACACCTTCCAGGGCTACATTTTCTATATTTTTTCTTCTCACAATTGAAGATTTAACAATAGAAATGTTAGTACCAGTTAACACAGCTTGAGAAAACATTTGGGAACAGACTTCACTGGTTGGCAGAGAACAATTAGAAGAGCTGAAATGTGTCACTTCAGCCTCTAAGAGTGATTACTCTGTCATTAGAAAGATATGACAAATGTCTTCTCTATCTCTTGAAAGAAAATGTCAAAGGTCTAGGTCAAAAGATATAATGACAGTAATTCAATCAGCTCTGAAAACGGATCCCCAAAAGCTGTTGACTTTTTGTCCTTACACAGGAGTTTAAGCATCTCAAACAGAGGTGGTCTGGAAGACCGCAGCACCTATTTGGAGCCGATAGCAGGGGCTCAGGATTTGCTGAAATAGTCTGCAGCCAAGGGCATTGCTTGCAGTTTTGCTGCACAGTTTCCCATCATATGCACTTCAAGAGGAAAAAGAAAAAAAAAACCACAAACCAGATTTAAGGAAAAGATTACGCTGGTACTTCTGACACTGTGTGTCAAACACTTCCCTCCAGTGGAGCAATTCAGGATTGCCTTTTTTTTTTTCTTTTTTGTGTGTATCATATACCCTTTCCAGTTATTTCGACTCACAACACATGCTTGTTTTTCTGGAGAAGATGGAATCTCTCCTGTGCTGTAAGTGACCAGACTGTCCAGTTATTGAAAGGGCAAAGTGGTCACGGGTTTATGTCACAAATTAAAAAGCTAAAATAAAAAGCCAGCTCACCAGTCCAAGAACTTCATTACATCTTCACTGTAGCAAATGTAGGAACTACAACCAGTGCCCTCTAATCTCTGCTGGAAAACAAGATATTTGCCCACTTGCAGCCTGAAAACAGAGCATATCCATCCAAAAGGCTCAGAAATGGTTATTCATTTTTCAGTTTTGCTATTCTCCTCCCTCGAGTGTTTTACTTCAGAAATTGAGGTGCAGATTCTGGAATATTCCAGCACAGACAATTTTCCTGCAGCGCCTTTGCCCAACACAAAGGGAGGGAATCCTCCTTAAGAAGTCTCTTTTCATATTCATGCCCAAGAAAACAGCCAGGTTAGAAACCACAACCACCCAGTCCTGAAGTCCACCTAGAAGTGCTCAGTCCTCACACTTAAGCTCCAAGTAGCTGGAATGTTAAAACAGAGAAAAATTTAAATGAGAGTTCTTCTTACAGTGACTTTTTCCTGAAACTATTGCTAGTTTCAAGCAAAATTGTAAGAAGCTTTGCAGAAGGTGTCAACATCTCCTGACTGATGTTAAAAATGGGTCAGACCTTTGGTGGAGTCTGTGAAGATTAGATTCTGGTTAACGTTGAATGCATAAACTCCTTCAGGGTTCCACCACCATGAATAAATGCATCAATTCTAGGCGTGGTCTAGGAAAGCCGGATCTAAACCTACCCATAGGTGTTCATTTATGACTTCCAGAGAAGCCTGCAAGCAGACCCATCACTGCTTTGAACTTCAGAGGTCACTGAGGGCCCCTACACATTACTGTGCCCATTCCCCTGGTGCATTACACCATCAGCTTCACCATCAATTCTTCCTTAGGGGTTCCTGTGCAAATACAGTCGCCACCGCAGAAACAGTCACAGGCTCTTCCCCTACTGCTTATTCTTCTCCATAGCCTCCCCGGCTGTTGGTAGCATCCTGATTATTGTCAGAACAACTGGGATGTCAACAGTGGATTTATTGCTGCTTCAGGTGGGAATGAGAGAAGATGAACTATAACCTGGGACGTGCTTTTCATGCGGTTTGACTAAATTCAGCCTGGCATCCTGTAAAGGAAAGGCTATCTCATTACTAATGCCTTCAGTTAACAAGATCCACTGCTCCTCCGCAAAATGATGAGCCTTTCCAGTTTATTTTAAATCATTACTAAGCACATTTTAAAGTTTACCCAGTTTTGTGCTTTCCCTTTGTGGTGACCAGATTTGGTTAAATGCAAAACCAGACTAGTGTTACACAAGCAAAAACAGAGTTAAACGTGGAAAAGGCATTACCACAAGAGGCTGAAAGTGCAGCCACTGAAAGAAACCTGCTGTGCAAAGGAGATACCTGCTGCAGCAGCTGCTTTGAACCTCTCGCCCAGTGTCGGTTTATGTCACATCCTCGCTGTTCTTTCACTGTGGATTTTGTTTTCAGTGCAGTCTTTAAGCAAAGGTGCTCTGTGGCAATCTGCCCTTTGCTTGTACAAACTAACAGAGCATTTGTGTGCTTGACATTTCACGTGGCATTACCACCCTGTTCCCCACTCCCGGCGACAACGCTGAAAGGGCAATCGATGCAGACCAGGAGTAGGAAGCGCTGTTCCAGTAAGTTAGGCCTTTCAGCTACCAACACGTGCTTTGCCTAGTAAAGCAATAGTGAATTAAACCAGGTTAATGAACTGGTAGAAGAATGAACCGATGTCTCTGCTGCCCACCATTCTTCTGAATTTAAAAAACCACAGTCTCCCAAGGCAGAAAATTGACCAAACTCATCAAAATTCATAATCTCTGAAACAACGTAACAGGCTGGAGCATGAACCACAATTCAAAGTCAGTGGGAGTTTCTCCACCATCTTCTGTGGGCTTTTAACGCACACCAAATGATGAAGGTTCAGTTCAGCTATGGGTATGACCTCCATCGAAAACCAAGTAAAGAAATTCTGAAAAGCTCTTACAAGTTTTCAATGGCCACACAGTGCAAATTGGTGCTGGGACAGAAGACGCAATCATTTCAGTGATTTAATGATCTAAACAGATGAAAATGTGACTTGTTTGGATTGGTGGCTTTTCACATACTGCCGACCACACTGTCCTCCCGAGGGAGCCATCAGCCTGGTTGAGGAGCAGCTGGTTTCTGTGCACTCCTGCTCACATCAGCATGAAGCCTATGGGGGTACCTGCAAAACATTGCTATGTCAAGCGTTTATCTGATCCCCCAGGACTGCCCCGTGTTTCTAGATGCTTCAGTTCTGAGCAAGCTTCACTAGCTGTTTGCCCATCAGAGGCTGTGGGTTTGAGCCTCAAAACCTTAAGAGCTTGGGTCCTTGCTGCTCAGAGGCTACTTTTCTCTTAGATATTAAAAGGACCCCCAAGACCGATTTGATACCTGGCCAGTTCAGGAGGGACTGGGAATCAGAACAGCTCCAGCAAGTGGTCTTTAGTCCACAATTAGCTCCCTCAGATTTTTAAGCCAAGGAAAAAAGCCTCCTTGCCCCTGCAGCCAACAGTTCAGTCCCGCTTGAAGAGACTGGTACCCACACCAGCATCCCTACAGTTGCCACCTCCAGCATCTACAGTGTCTTCCAGCTGGTATTGACCACATATCAAACATCACCACTGCACGACTCTAAAAAACAAACTCAAACAGCTGTACCATTCCTTATTTCTTTCCCTCCTAATGCTTTTTTCATCCCATTGGCTTCATTTAAAGCCTCAACGTGATTTCTCCTGAGCTGACAGCACGCAAAAAAGCTGATGCTGGTTATTGGGGTAGAGGTAGGAAGAGGAAATCAAACAACTTCCTTTCTGCTTCATGCATCATTGCCAAACATTAGGAGAACCACACTGGCTTTAGCATTAGTGATATATACAGCAAAGGGAAGTCAATCTACTGCTCTTATCAGCCCCATGCCACTGATGAGCTCAGACAACGAGGGCTGTAACTTTGCCTTAAAAGGCTAGCTGGATGTTTCTTTGAAGTTCAAAACTAGCTTAAGACTATGGTTTTTCTTGATGTTTGTGCTTCCTCTTTCTCTGCATTTCCTGGGACTATCCAGGAAAGGAAATGCAAATTTACAGGATACAATGTCCCTAGCTAGTCCTTTACTGCTCATCTGAATCGTTTTTTCCGCTCCGCTTTTCCTCCCTGGCTGCCAAGACTCAAACCCAATCATCCATACAAAGGCAGCTCCACCACGTGGCACTGCAGGGCTGTTCAGAGAGGTCAGCACTGAAAGATGTTCCACCAATGAGAGATGCTCTAAGTTGAATGTCATACACACAAAAACTCAGTAATATTGAGCTGAAGTGACCAAATCCTGCAGGCAGAGCTAAAAATAACAACAGATTAGATCTCACATAGTTCATCCATCTTCAAAGAACGCAGTGGCTACTAGAGCAAAGCCATCTTTTGCTCCTCCCTGAAGGGCATGGAACAGTCAGAGCAGGGAAAGGGGGAAGCAAGGTCCCTCACCTCTGGAGCAGGTTACTCCGCTGTTAAAATCCAACACTATCTTGGAGCAAACAGCAATAACTCTTCTCATAGCAGGTTGTAATACGGCATGTCATGGGCCCACGGGACACACTATCTCAGTTCCTCGAGGGTAGGTATTTGTGTCACGGAAGCTGCTGGCACGTATGACTAGCGGCCACACAAAATAAAAAATGATCTTGGAACTTAATAACTTCAAGCCTCAAGGGATGAGGGCTGCATATAAACCTCCAGGTCAGCTCTAGTGCCCTGATTTCAAGCTTTATTTACCCCTAAGAGATGTTTTTCTTAAGATTCACCTCATAGTGCTTCTCAGCTCAGTGTGCTGGATGTTGCACAGGGAGAGCTAAACCCAGGAAACTCCTGCTCGGGGCAGAGACCTTGAAAAAGGGGTGTGCGATATTTTGGTGTCACTGATCACAACACTAACAAAACTACCCAAGTTTGAAGAGTATAACCTCAGTCCAGTTCTTTTTAAGCACATTTCAGTCAAGACTTCACAGGCCTAACCACTGAGCTACATTTTCACACCTGATCACAGGCCACCTTCATCAGTGCCTTTCTACCAGCTAAGAGCAGGGGGATTGCAGGTCTGTGATCGTTTTACCAGCAAAAAATTCACAAGATGGTAGACTTTAATTGAAAAAGATAAAACTTTATGATCTTTCATTACAGCAGGGAAGAAAGACCAGATGAAATAGGACAGCCAATATCAAAATTTCCCTTCCTCAGCCTGAAATACGTTTTTTACCTCAACCTCCACTATGCCACTGAACCCTTCCTTGCTTCAACACCCTCCCCTGCAAAAACGGGATCACAATACTTTGCTTTTGCTACTTTTAAGAAGATGGATTGGGAAGACAGATCAGACAAGTTCAACTCTGTGCTGCCAAGGACTGGGGGACTACTCTAGTGGCTGCCCAACTACGTGGGCTAGACGGACAGCCTTTAGTGGAGGAGGCAAAGAGGGAAATCCATAAAGCACAGCAACGATTCCAGCCCGCAGCAAAGTAACGATGGTGAGAAAATGACAGTGACAAAGCTCTTAGCAAGCTCCTTCTCCTGGCATGGAAGCAAATGCAGCCTCCCCTGGTGAAAAGGGTATAAAATAATCTAGAAACTGAAGACAAAATAGACAAAACACTCCTTCCTTTCTTTGGGAAGTCTGTGATGGCAGCTGCAGGCTATGGAAATACAAACTGGCTGTTAAAGGAAAAGTCAGTAATGGCAAAATGTCCATTTGCCAGAGTTTCCACAGCCTGCAGGGATGATGTTTTGTATTAGGTGGTACACCAGAACAAGGAGACGATGACAGAGGCAGAAAAAAATATCATCCAGTTCTTCAGCTATCCTAAATCTCCAGTGCAAGAGTCAAAACAATTACTTGCACGGCTTCACAAACCTTTGCACTTTACTGTTAACGTGTCAGACTTTGTTACGTTAATTGTACCTTATTTTGCCCTGGGAAGAAAAAAACCCAACAAACCAGTGACTTAAAGAATAAATAAGAATACACTTTCATTTCTCTCTCTTATTCTTCATCTTTCTGTTCCACTACTTGTGTTTTATTCTCTGACCAAACGTGCTCCTGCACTGACACCTCCTACTCCATAGATCCTCTTCCCAACAGAGCGCCCACAGCAGCAGGGCGATATTTATTATCTTCACAAAAGCCTTATAGTGTTATGGTAAATGATGACAAAACATATCCTAAAAACAAGAATCAACATCTGTTTCCATCATGGAGGATCTGAGGCACGGGATGGCTCCCAGACCTGTCCAAGGATGCTCAAGAGACCAGAGGCAGCCCCTGCTTTCACCACAGAGTAACACAGACATCCCAGTTAGCTTCTGTGAAGCATCTGTACGAATAGTATGGAAATCATCACCCATGAGTGGGTTTAAGTGCCAGAGATACAACTCAGTGGCTTTGCACATTTTAAAACGTATCAGTCCTTGAGGCTTTTCCAGCCTTTTCCTTCCGTCTCCTGCCCTGCACTACTGGAGCGGCTAAAACCAAGCTGTTCCCACAGCACTCATCTACTCCAGACAGCAATTTTGTTCTCTGCTAAATTATGATGCACATGACTAAAGGCAGAAGGGTCACCACAGTTTAGAGTTGCCACAGTTTCCCATGGTTTTGCTGATCGCCCTTGTCACCCACCACAGACAAGAGTAAAAGCACCTGCCGGTGAGGGTAGCGAGGGATAACCCAGCCAGAGGGCTGCAGGAACCCCACACCTCTCCATCACACCCAGATCTGCCACCTACCTCATGGGCTCAGCCATTTCCTTCTGCTAGACCAGCCTTCAGCAACTGCTGATGAGACTCATGTCCAGTCTCTCCTCC
>NW_010426182.1:0-38813 GCF_000710305.1 Buceros rhinoceros silvestris | reverse complement strand
CCCTACACGCTCTCATTTCCTCGACAAAACCCACACTCTTCCCCTCTTGCCTTCGAGTACAGTGATGGTCTCAACACTGGATGTTCCCAATGACTGATTATCCTCTTCCTCCTCCTTGTCTTTTCCTCAAATTTCTTTCTCACAGAACTAACTCTAATGCTTGAGCTTTACAGGTGCGAACACTCAGGCAAAAGCAAATTTTACACTGAGCCACTCAAATATTTGCAGCTACAAATTTCCAGCCGTACAGCTATCCATCTGCAAACACTGTGTTCAAGTACACTGTTCCAAATTCACGCTGCCCTGGTCACACATGGGGAAAGTGCAGCATCACCAGCTGATGTATGTAGTGAGTTGCCACAACAGGAATTGCAAACAGCTTTAAGGAGTTGTTCAATTAACTTCAGGCCAAGAACTACAGACTGACAAAAGTTTGCTGTTAAATGTGAGCACTTAATAAATACGCGAATTTTGCAGTTTCTTTGCAGAGAAAAAAAGGAAGGAAAAGCTTAGAATAAATTCTGTGCTATAACTGTTTTCTCCTTTCTCCCTCCCACATCATCTTTCCTGTCCCCTGTTGAGATACATAATTTGTGGTTTCAGGTCCCTTCAACCCTTTCAGAGCTCTCCCAAACTCCTGAAATTAGTTTCTCGCTGAACATCTACAACACAATTTCATTTGGAGAATGTCACAGAGATTGAACTGAGCCATCTGGTTCCTACGAGAAAAACAGAATTATTTCTTTTATGCTTCTGCCTATGGTTTGTGGGTTGCCAAACTGAGATTATTCAGGCACAAAAGCGTTTAAGGGTTTTGTTATTTTTAGAAGAACAAACACAGATTTCTTTTTTAGGATAATTAACAAGCTAATATTAAAACAAACAAACAAAAGGAACAACCAAAGTCCAGCTGCAAACTTCAGCACAGATGGAGATGTTCCTCCAAGAGGGGCTGTTCACGCTCAGAAATTCTGGCGACACTGTTCACCTGGAAGGAAAGTCAGGAGCTGCCCTGTCTATGCCACGGGTGCGGTGCAAGAGTGACCGTGCTCGTTGCCTGCAGCCAGCTGCGCTTGGAGCATCACTGGACATGGATCTGCAGTACTCTGCTAGCTGCATTCTCCTGCTTCTCTGCCTAAGGGGAGGAACGTACGTGCAACACAACCACATAAAACTTTGATAGTGTGTCTAGGGGCCCTAGTCCTAGACAGGATCATGCATGCTACGAATGATCCAAAGTGGACTAAGAGACCACCCAGCCCCTCAGTTACAGTCTATAAAGCGCTCCTGCCCTTCACAGGAGAGGTGGATGAGTCTGTCCATCAACATATCTGTTAATCATCCAATGTCCTTTGGCTCAGTGGGAGCCATCTGGAGATGGAGCACCACCAGCACAGACAGCTGAAAAGCCACTGCTGGGATTAACAAAACCATTTCCCACAGCACCCGAGTTTTCCTCGAGGGCACCCATGGGCAACTGCCCCACAGCAGCCCTTCGTATATGGCAAACGCTCACCCTAAGCTTGGCTGCTGCAACCAGACACGCAGCTGGGAGACAGGGCTTTCAGTTCACATCTCCCAAAAGGGTATTTAACGTGCTGGGAAGCTCCATTCTTCACAACAGAGCCGAAATGAGAGCAAAGGACAGAGACACGCTTCTGCTCAGAGCTCCTCCTGGTCACGATCGCAGCTTTCAAGAAGCATCAGGGCAGGAGGGTGTTGAGGCCAGGGGGGATCTTGCAATGTGCCCCTTCGTGCAGGGAGCACAGTCCTGGCAGGCAAGCCTGCGGGTCTGCTACACTCCAAGATGTACCGCCACGTATCTAGTGCCTGCAAGCAAGGAAAACTCCCAACTCAGCATCTAAATAGTAGAAAGGAGGGAAAAGAGAAGAAAAAACGACACAGAAGAGGAAAAGGAGGCTGCAGAGAACAAAGCCGAGCAGTGATCAGTGTTACAGTGCTATTCCTCAAATAGAATGAGGACAGGTATCAAGCTTAAATAAACAACAGAACATGCCATCTACAGCGACGGTTCATAACAAAGAGACCGGTGTTTGCACACAAGCGCGGGCACACACAAACACCCGGGGAGAGAACCCAACCGCAGCTCTGTCAGTAAATATAAGGTAAGTTTGCAAATATAAAAAGGTGGAAATAAAACCAGAACGTGACCCAGAAAGGACATGACACTCAGCTGAACACAAAGGGATGTTTTGGGGGAGACAAGCATGTTCTAGCTAGTGAAAAAAACACAAAACAAAGCAGTCCTTCAAGCATAAGGTTGTCTCCAATAAATTTCTAGAGGCTAGAAGTTCTGCTGAAAATTCCTAGCAGATACTTTCTTGCAGCATCATAGTTTGAAAACCTTCAGAGATCAAGGATGGGAAAAATATTTAATAGAACTCAAAATGCTTTAACAGTGTTTTGAAAAGTGGTGACTTCCTTACAGCTGTGAGAAAACTCATGACTAGTCAAGCTCATACACTTCAATTAGCACTTTATTCACTCCTTAATGACTAATAAATAGCAATTAATGAGTTCCACTCTGTGTATTACCTCCTTCCCCTCTCATTATTATTATTTATACGTTATGCCCATTAAAACCAGCTAACTAAGCACTTGTAAAGCACATCCCTTCTTCAGCTGATAGGTGGAAAGCAGTGAAGTATAAATATGTATTAACACCCCAATCAAAACAGAGATGATAGCAATGCTCACATCCAGGAGAAGGCTGTTTCAGAAGGGTTATCCGGCAGCTGTACAAACCACAGGATCACGGCTGTTGTGTGCACCTGTACCGCGCTGTACAAAGGAACTGTACGTTACCCCGCATCTTCTCCTTGCACATCGTGCCTGGGGCAGGTTCTGTGCTGCAGGCAAGAGGCTGCGTCTGAGTCTGCAGCAAGGTGCAGCAGTGAGTTGGTGCTTGTTGGCATCACCTCAGGGCTCCCGGCCCAACGAGCTGGCTCTGTGGCTGTCTGCCCTCCCTCCACGTGCTCTGGTGCATCCATCCCTGCCCTCCTTCCAGGTTGAGCCAATGTGCACCAATACGACACTGAGCTGTTACCAGGTTTTCAGAAGCAAAACTGAGCCCACATAAATCTGCTCCTTACCAGCACTTGCTCACATCCCAGTGCTCAGGATCAGCCTGGAGGCACTAATTCAGAAACGCCAGCGATACTGCCGGGCACAAGCCAACCAGGACTGCTTGGCAGCAACAGAGACTTTCCAACCAGAACAGTGGTGGATAAAGAGATGGCGCCTGAGGGAGAGAAAGGCATTCGATCCTGCAGTCTGCACTGGCTCCAACTCACAGGCAGTTGTTCCCAGAGATCAGGACGGACATTACCCAAAAGGAAGCAGCAAACCCAACCTCTGCATAGTGCTTCCCAAGGTCCAGCTCACTGCCTTAACCACAAAACCATCCTGCAGCCATGCAAGAAACAGCCACCAGCACGGGAAGGCAAGAGGCCTGGGATTTATTCTTGGCTCTGCAGACACAGTGCTAGCACACTTGCTGCCTCAGTTTTCCAGTGGCACAAACCATGGAAATATTCCCATTAGAGAAGGGGATCATCCCCTGGCTTTGGTGTCACCAATCTCATAGTGCTCAGGTCAAAAGGTTGCGCTGAATATTTGCAAAATGCAAATATACAAACACAGGTATAAGGCTCAAAATTTAGGAAAGGTATTTGATGTGTTTGCAAGGTATTTTATTGAGAACTGAGATACGTGAATATTCACACCCTGATCACGAAAAATGAACAGCAAAGTTCCAACTGTTAAGGAATGGATTCAAACTTGGATATATTTAATTCTCTCCTACCTACACACAGCAGGTACAGACATACACTGTGACCTGCCCAGAGATGAGAGCACACTGTTCACTCCTGAAGGAAGTTTCTAATCACAGCTGCTACTATAATATTCATAATCTGCCACCTTTCACAAGCAATAAACTCATATTCAAATTGCATAATGGAGAGAGACTAAGTGAAAGGAGAGGGAGAGAAAGAAAATGCAATACACAGTAAGGTCGATGGTTCAAGCCTTCAGATTTTCATCAATAACAATCTCACACTTCAGCTTCTTTAACATCAGCCTGACAGCAAAACACTTCTGATCACTGAGACACTCCTCCTAGCTGATACCTATGTTCCCTTCAGCCTCCCTGGCTGAAAGTAAGGGCCCTGGGACAAACAACACGTTAGCCAAAATAGAGCACAATCCTGCTCTGCCTGAGCAGGGCCAGAGGGAGCAGTCCAACAGGACACCTTTCGTCCTGCAAAGGTGGAAAGCCACGTTCAGGTGGGAGTGCTCGAGTAATGTGGGCTCCAGGCTCTTGGAACTGTAACAAAAACAAATGTATGAGGCAGGGCATGGTATGATACAAATGTTTTGACGGTTAAACCAAAGACTCAGAACCTCAGTGAGCCCCCTTGAGAAGGGCTGAGATGGGTCACTTATCACCAACATGAAAGTCTCCCTGATTACTCTCCCATTTACCTCCTCCACTCTGCATTCCTTGCAGACACAGTTCCAGAGTCCCGAAGCCAATCCAGACATAAAACACGTGAAACATATATCCAGATCTGATGCTCGTACAGTGGCGGTGTGAAAGCTATCACGCCATTAAACCTGCCCTGCTGATCCCTTTACCACCTTATATGCTACACCTACAGTAGCGGAAGGATGGCAGTGTCATGTTATCTGGGTAATTCGCATTTCCCCTCCCCAGCACTTGTGCAGCATCCAGATCGTAAGAGCCTGCAAAAAGAAGGGGATGGGACGCTTTGACCAAAAATAACATCATGCACATGGATTCCTGCATCTGCACATGTACAAGACAGAAAAGAGCAAAGGGGTCGGCAAGCTTTGGGGCTTAAACCAGGAAAAATGGAGAGGAGAAACAATCAAGGAGCGCAACAGGAGATTATGAAACTTTTCCTTGGTGACGTGCTTGAAGAGAAGAGCCCTAGCGTTTCATTCCCTCTGTTCAGTGGGAGGATGGGGCTCTGCCAGATCCCTGCGCAGGGAAGCTCACCATGCACACCGATGGGAGCCAGCCTGGAGGCCAGATGCAGAGCTCTGAGCATGCCAGCCCGAAGACCACACTGGGTCAGGACGGCAGAAGGAAATTAAAGAGCATGGCCCTGCTGCTAGAAACAAATCCATCCTTTCATTCTTGAAAGACATGCTGTTTACTGCTTTTACCTTTTGAACTGCCCACATCTGAACTGCGTCCAAAATTCAAGTGCCACATTCTCCATTCAGTGAGTGTACCTGCACTATCAGCTCATCTGGTCCAGCCCCCTGCCTTGCAAGAAGACATTTAGCAGCAGGACAGGTAGGTCGTGTCCTTTAAGTGTGTCATTTCCCTGCCCCCTAATAATGGTAACCAAGTCCCTGGTGCACAGAGTAAGGCTGTCATCTAGTGGCAAGCAGGAAGCCTGCAATTAAATCTCATTAAGCAAAACCAAATGTGTGCAATACTGTGAAACTCCGCAAGCTCTATGCCATCCCCACCACCCTCCCTGGTGACCTGTGCATGGGAAAGACAGTAAGTCCTTTTGGCTTTACTTCTACACAGAAAATTAGTCTTTCACTACTGACTGGTCTTCAAAATGCAGACTTGTCTCCAAGGTTGTCAATGCCCTTGAAACCAAGTAGCCTTTTTCCTTGGGTTGGGAACAAGCAGAGATGCTATCTCGTGGGTATATCATAGTTTCTATGATTGGTGATCACTGAAAAAAACCAATGGGTGCTCAGAGATCTCCTGCATGGGATGGTGATGGATTTGGAAGTGAAGGCACCCAGTGGCTGACAACCCAGCCAAGCCACCTGAGAGCTGATGAGCTCTCTGCGGACGCAAGCAATCATGAACCTATCTGAAAGGAAGGGGCTATCTGATTTGTGAATGGCTCATAATAACCTCTCTCCCTGCTTTTTTCAGTTCAGTTCAGGTTCATTCAGAACCACGGTTATAGCAGGGCTGCCTGGAGTACAGCAACACTGACACAAAGTTGCTGAAGAAGACTCCAAGCACCTGAACATCTACAGGACACAAGGCAGCCCAGCAGCTCTAAGAATCAGGCCCTACATGTCATTAGCGTATGAGGTGTGATCCTGCTATGCAATGAATGCAATCCCAAAGACTTGCTGATTAACAATGTTTGTTCCTACCACAAACACATGAGCTTCGCTGCCCATCCCAACCCACTCCTCCATGCAGGTCCAACTTGCCTTTGGGTCCAGTGGTCTGCAGCAGAGTCAGCTGATATTTTCAAACCTCCATCCTGGATGAATACTGCTGCTCTGAAGAATACAACCAAGAACCAATATACTCAGCACAGACACATACCACAAAGTTAGGCCTTTTTAAGGCTAGTCAAAAATTTTCCAGCATCATCAATTATTTTTCTCCCCACATAAAGCAATATCCCCTCACCCATCAAAAAAAAAAAGGGGGGGGCTAAGAAGTTGGTTTCATTGGAAAGGGGGGAAAAAAAAAGAAATCAAATTTGTATTCAGGTTCATGAAAGAAATGAAAAAAAAGGACCACTTCTGTGGAAAATACCAACCAAGCCATGTCTTCCCCCATCTTCCACTGTCATCTTCTGTTGGAAGAGAATATCCATTCAGCTCTAGTCATTTTGTCCTGTCAGGTCAGATTGGATCAGCTCAATGAGCGGCGCTTTTATTTGTGGTCTTGTTCGAAACAGATAAATCAGGCCAGACATCAATGGAAAAACCCCAATCAAGTAAGTGTCTGAGAAGAAAAGCATGTGTTATTGCAGGGCAGCAGCGTCTGAACAGGTTAGCAGGTTTCTTGCTTCTCACGCAGAACACAGTGAATGTTTCTTTATGGAAGTGGGAGCAGTGAGGCATCATATTAGCTTCAGGAGGAAGAGACCTTTCCTCTCCACCGCGGGAACAATGAGCAGCAATGACTGCAGAAAGAGTTTGCCAGCCCCACTGCTGGACACAACTCAGCGAGTCACCAGATCTTCACAAGGGAGCAAATCTTACTTAGCCCTGCTCTCGTATCACTTGGGACAATCCTGTACCTTACAGGACACCTTGGAGTCTGTAACCCACGATCAGAACAAGGACGAGCAAGGTTCCTACCCTCCTGGCAACGCCCAGGGTTTGTACCAGTCACCGTACGCTTCTCTTCAGAGCCAGGAACAATCCCAAGGGATAACGGTGGCAGCATCCAAAACAGGTACTCGACTTCTCCAGTATAGCTGTCTGATCAACAGAGCATTACATGACCTTAAACAACATATGACTGGAAGATACCAGCTCTGCTTTCACGCTAACCCTTGACTGGACTATGGGAAGCTGGTCAGTCCCAACAGAAGCCCTCCAACAGACACTACAGATAATCCACCTGCAGCCACGCAAGACCAGCAACACAAAAGCCAGGTTTTCCTCCCCACCCTAAAGCATATCCACAGCTGAACCAAGTATTTCCAGATCCCCTGGAGATCTCCATGGCTCATGGTGGGGGTGGGCACAGTCCCACTTTCAAGGCTGTGGGCCAGAGATCTCAGCAAGAGCAAGAAGAATGTTTATTACCTTTGTGTTCCAACTCTCCTTTCAATAAAGTGGGGATAACACACTACAACAAGTTGTACAGGAGAGCTCTGTAGTCCCACAGAACTCTAACATCACAAGACCTTCTGATCCAATATACACATCCAATACCTACAACATGATTCTGACCCATCAGGGGCCACCAGAGACCACTGTGACATGAGTGACAACTGCAGTACATTGGCCACCGCCACACCTGAGCAATCCCTGCGGTTACTCCATCACAGGCTGGGCTGTAGCAACCCTGAACAGACTGCACCTCTCCCCAGTGAAAGCACGCTGCTTGTTATGGAGCGAGGTCCCCGTGGCTCTGCGTGCGAGAGGGATCACAAGGGGAATGAGAACTGCTTCCACTTGATGACTGCGGTTTTCTTATCGAATAGCCTCTTCTCCCTAGTCATTCTGTTCTCAATCAAATTAAGAGACAATGTACTGAAAAAACCATCCAGCAAAAAGAGCATTTTTCCCAGGGAACACAATACAGACTCGATCTGTGGAACTCAATAGTGTCCAACGCTACAGAATGAAAAGCTTAGTAAATTCTTTCAAAACCTCAGTGTTTCAAATGAGAGATTTATATCTGCCTTCTGACTCCCGGGTCACAAAAATCACATCAAGCACTCAGTGCTTTGGCTGCAGAGCACTTGGTGGTCACTAGCTGGGGAGAGGCTGACATCCCCTCTGAAACGTGTAAAACCAAATACAAGGTGCTGCTTCTGGCCTCTCCAACTCCATGAAAAAAGAGTTTTCAAGCTCCTCCAGACATCACCTGACCAACTAGACCGTGAGTTCACAGTGCTCTGGTACATCACCTCCTGTGTGTGCTCCCAGCATTAGAAACACAAACACATTTCCTAACCCAATGTGACTTCAGAGGGCCGAGCCACATGCTATTTCTGGAAACATGCCTTGAGCAACACTTTCATTAATCTACAGCTGTTTGAGCAAATTATTAAGGCTACAAAGCTACAGATCTTTTCGCTTTAAATCAGACATAATTGTAAATGAATATTTCTTGTGGGCTTTCAAAGTCTGCTCCTGGAGCAGGAAATGTGCAACAGTCACTCCAAGCACAGTTTTATGGCTGGATTTTAAATGTAGACACCCTACATACAGCATAACCGGAACATCAGCCTTAGACACTGAGCACATGGTCTTCTCTCTACTTTTGTACTTAAATACTTGCTGTAAAAGCACTCCAGCCAGGTCTAAATACCACCAGGCTCATCTCCAGTCTTTCCTTGTACAAAACATGCTGATGTTTGCATTCATGAGTTGACACACTGGCAAGCCCAACAATACCTCTGTTTTGGGGCTCGCTTATACCATACTTTGTTTTTCTTTTCCAGGCGCAGCAGACTAAGTCTCCTGGGGCAAAAACTATCCCTTATTACATTTTAATGAAGCACTTGGCACAAGTGAGACTTAATTTTTTTGAAATTTCTGGGCATCTCAACTATGAAGAGACTAGGCTAGAGATTCCTTCACAGTGGCAGCAGTTTCTCCATGGAGCCAATAAGAAGCGATGCCTGAGGAACCCACCCCAAAAGTAGAAAGCCTTTAATTTCCCAGCTCATGGGAACAACCAGTGTCTGGAGAATAAAAGTGGCATCATATTCATAATTCACCCTAACTCTGAAGCACCCTGTGTCATCCCAGTCTGAAGAGCTGCTGAACATCAAATCTTTGTTCTGGTAAGCCTCATACCACCTGCTTCAGGGATGGAAGGACAAATCCCTAAGAGGCGTTCAAGGTCTGGAAGTGACACCAGCTCCATCCTGCAGATCCTTCAGTCCTTGTATCTGTGCTGCCACCTCATCTGCTACCCACACCATCCAAGCCTTGTCATCTCACACCATCTGTATTCCACCAGAGGAACACTCCTTCCACCTGTATCACAGCCCTCCCAGCCTAATCCCGCTTTCTTTTCCTGCTTCGCTCACAATTCTCGCCTGCCTGGGGTGACTTTAATCTCTCCCACAGGATGTCACACGCAGGCAGTAATCCTTTCTCTCCCGTACCAAATGCTGTGGGTGTAATCCTCCTTTCCACATTTCTAAGGAACTGCAGTTTCCCTCCTGCACCCTTGCCTTTCCCCCTCCTCCCATAGTCACATGTAGTCATGGATGCTTGTGCTGAAGGGCTCAGAGAGACAGACACACCACTCTCAGACGGGCACGTGGGATGTCTACCCTTTCCAGCTCACTTATTACAGTTCACTGCAAGCCCACAGCTATGTTTAGTTCATGTGTAAATTCACCATCAACCTCTCCCAAAGAAAGCTGAGACTCCCCGTGAACTGCATTTACTCTATAAAAAACCCCAGAAAAACAAAATCAAAACACCACACAACAACCAAAACCAACAACCAGATCTTTGTTTTAAAAGCTACCAAAACCATTTCCTTATGGTCCCAGATTGACTGCTGGGTGCTGGGGTGCTGCAGCTGCTGTTCTGCAGAAGCCACAGCATCAACACAGCATCACCAGCGTTTCTGTGGGGATGCATATGCTCTCTTTTTCTTTTATTCTTTTTGCCCCTTGCTGCTTGTTCGATCCAAAGCTCTTCCTTGCTCTGCCATTTTAGTCCAGCGAGCTGTGTACCCTCTCAGACCACTGATCAATACAGCTGCACCTGCACAGCTTTTCCACAGCACCTCTCAACGCAGAGGCTGGAGACACATGGCGAGACACCCGCTGAGCACTGACATGACTCTGACGTGGGCACAACTCTCGCCCTGCTCTTTTGCAAGCCCAGTTGACTAATGAAGGATATTACATTCTCAGCAAGTGTTTTGTGCTTTCTGTTTCCTATCTGATCCAGCTGCTTGCTGCTTAATGAACTGGATGAAAAATATGCCAATGGAGACCTTGATCCAAGTTTCACTGAATTTAGTGAAGTCGTATCAGCAGAGATTTTGGCCAATAGCTAGCAAATATCCTAACAGCCCAGAAAAATAAGGTATTTATTCTGATTCTAGCTATGCTAGCTTAAATCCAAATTGTTCCCACTGGATTAATTCTGCAAGATGGAGGGAGGGAAAAAAAAAATGTTCTTAGTGTTTTCTACAGTTGGTTTCAATCAGGCAGGGAAAAACATACATCCTTCCTCACAAAGGACAGTATTCTCATAACCTCACCAACCCTTTGAACTCCCCAATGTCACTGGTTATGGTGTGAGCAAACACACCTGAGTCCTCCAGCCCAGCACATTGCCAGTGGGACAACAGTCCGTCGCTGCCATCGCTCTGATCATCTCATGTACCGCTGAACAGGATCAACACGGCACAAAGATAAAGGGGACGTCTGAACCTAAGGAACCTGACATCAATGAGAGCTATTCCCTTGCTACGGCAGTTCAAGAACATCTCTCACGCTTTTCCTTTTTTGACTGAAACAAGATGCGTGAGGCCAAGGGGAATCCCTGTAACTTCTGTTCTCATTACCAGCTCCCTGCCTAGGCTGGAAACTGTATTTTCCCAGCCAGTCTGCCAGCCCTACAGTGGATTTCAGGCTTCTCCTAAACATCTGACGTTGCCCATCTCTTGCCCTCCTGCCTGAGTGATCTGTACGTTACAAGAGCTGCTCAACGAGCCACCAATAGAGGCCAACATTGGGATTATCGCATTAAATTAGTTCCAGTTCCTTCAGATGAGGCTTTTGTTGCTATGCTGCTGAGACCTGTGAGCACACAGACAAAGTTGGCAAGATCAAGCCAAGATGTCAGTCAGGTTCAAGACTCTTGCCACTTATTTTTCCCCTAGATAACCACAAAGGCCAAACATTTTCAGAAGCACCCTGCTGAAGAAGCAGAAGCTTTCTTGACAAATGGTCTTTTCACACTTGATTAAGAACATTGTACAGCACCTGGATGCTCTGAATGAGGAAAACAAGCAGCAATTAGATGTTAATGAAACCCTTTAAGATGAGAGGGAATGAAGACGGAAGATGACAAGCAGAACCCCCTCACAGGTACATACCACACAACAGGCAATCACAAATACAACCTACTTAGATACAATGGCTCTTTCCGTTACTCCTCCCTCCCCACTTGCTGACTGCTGGTAGTGGGAAGATTGGCTAAAAGATTCCGCTATAGCCCAGGTACAGCTCAGAGAATTTTTCATTATCCTGAATCTTCACTCTAGAGTTCTTCTGCATTGCATATCAGAGCCACAAACCATACAGTTAAGGATGCTTTCACTGCTTTGCTTTTTTTTTTTTCCTAATCTGGCTAGAATGATTATTGGCTAGATCAGCTGGTACCACCTGGGCCTGAATTGACCCACACACCTGAGGAACGGAAGGCCCACTCCAGGACCCTGACTGCCACCTTTGTTGGCCTCCTTTTCCTCCTCCATTGGCCTGTTTCCCCTCACTACACTGATGGATGCACTAAACATATAGCAAAAGGAAAAATTAAAATTCAAAGTAACTTCCCAAACCAGCTTCACTGGTTGGTTCTTCACTGCAAGATTCAGGATATAAAACTGCAGCCTGCTCCTTTTCTCCATTATTTTATATGCTGCATCCAACACACCACCTATGCCCATCAGTGACTCTGCCATCCTTTCATGGGAACCCCCTCACAGCCACCCAACTACTATTTAAAAGCAAGACTTCTCACGTGATACCAGACATGTCTTCCAGCTTGCTCCCCAAGCAGAGCACTGAGAGTACGTGGACTCCAAACACATCCCCTTCCCGCAGCGTGGCCCATTAATAAATCAAAGAGGATTAACAGCTCTGCAGTGTCTCCTGGGCTTATCTGAACCCTTGGACCCCCTCAGGATTGCTCTGCTCTAACTCTTAATCACTGCTGCCTAGAGACTCCTCTCTTCCTGCTGGGAGAGAGAGGGTTTAAGGCAGCATTTTCTTCAGTGAAGCAAAAGACACCGTTTATTTTTTTTCTGATAGGATCAGTATCTGGTAATTAGGTACCATTGTTTCAGACAAGTTCTGCCAGCCTCTTGAAAACATTATTTTGATCCCTCCTGAGCCCATACATGCAGCTCTAAAATGGCATGCATGCCTAAACAGAACTCAGATCTGCTCACCTCAGAAAAAAGGGGTTGCCTGCCTTCTTCAGTGCATTGGCTATTTCAAACCTAATTTCTCTTTCTGGTACGATTCTCAAAAGCCTGACACATCCTCTACACGTCCCTAATAGACAGCCACTTTATATGTCCCGAGGAAATGTTCTTCCAATTTCCCAAACTATAGTCATCAGCAGAGATGTTCTCTAAACACATCAGACAGGCACAACGCAGTGTCCACCTTGCTGTTATGAATTACAATCACACTGAGTTCCATTCCCCAGTGGATTTCGTTCCATGAGGACAGCTGCATCACAACAAAGCAGCCCCAGCTATATATCACCAATAGTATTAGTAAAAGAGTATTAATATTTAAAGTGGCCATTAGCAGCAGCAGCATGGGAAGGAACCCAGTTAATATTATAAGGAATGTAAAAAGTGGTTTGGAAGGAGTTTACTCATTGCTAAATACCATCAGACAACTCAAAGGATGAAGGAACACTCAAGCAGAGGAGTATTATAATTAGCTGAAAATTATCCTAACTGGTTAAATTAGGATTATCTCTAAAAGCTTGTCTTTAGCTCAAATGTTTCACAGGGAACTGTGGGGAAACAGAAGCCCCACAACCTTAAACTGAACAAGCAATAATGTACTGCTTTAGTTGTCAGCGCAAGGAGAAAGAGCATTTGGGAAATGCTCATTTATCTTCCTCCTCCTCACACAAATGCAGTGAGACCATACAGGGGAATATAAATCGATTCAATCTTCCCCCTCCTGTATCCATCCACCCTTGTTCCTCATACTCATGAAACCACCATCCTCTCTGATCTCCTGCAAACACTGGCACAACCTGAAGGCCTAAAAGATTTTTAAATCTTCAGATTCCTGTGGCTGTGCTCAGGGACCTGCTTAAGTCAGTCCCAGGTAAATGTCTCATTAACTCCCATGTTAGTCCAGAGGAAAGCAAGATGTGAAACAAGTCACACGCCTGCCCATGCTCTGCCTTGGCCATTTAGTCAGGTATCAGGTTATCTGTTATGAATTATTTATGTAACATGAGTATTTACTAATGATGGAAAGAAAGAAATTCCCTGCTGTCTATGTCTATCTGCCGATGTTAGAGCATCCCCTTGTCCTTTGGCAGCGAGAGACTTTCCCATGCTGCTACTGCGATTCGTCAGCGCCCCAGTGACTTGCTCAGCCCACGCTCCCTACGTGCCCTGATGAGCAATACCTGGATGGGCTCCTGTTTTTCCTGGAGCCATCTTTCGGGGCTTTTTCAGGAGGGTGCAGGTCACACATGACAAGCAGCACCATAAGCCCACTCAGATACCTCGAGGCAGGCTGTCCATTTCCCGTATCTTTCGTTTAAAGCCCATGAAAGAGGCCAAGGAGTCCTCATCTGGGCACAGAAACCCAAGCACACACCCTGCAGAAAATGGCTCAAACATCGGCCAGTCTTCCCACAACTCCGGCCACAGGCTGCTGTATTATAACTGTTCCCCTGCAACAAGGGCCAGGGCTGGTTCTTCTGCTATCAGAGGGAAAATAGAACAAAATAGTTGTGGATTTATGGCTCTCTCTGCAATGCAATCGGAGGTGCTTCTTGAATAGAAGATGCAGCACCCAGGACAAAGCACATCTCTGCTAGTTTAAGCCCCCTCAATCCCCTAAATCATTGCATTTGGCTACATACCACCTTGCAGACCTCAAAGCAACACGACTGAAAAAAATTTTACTGAAAATATTACTGAATACCAATGGCTAAATTCCTACTCAGTAGCCAATGGCAAGTACTGACAGTCTCTGTACCAGCTACTGCTTAAGGCCATGCACATAGTTCTCCACTTTATTACAGCTTCTAAGCCTTGCTGCGTTTGAAGAGCACATTGAAACTTGACTGTCACAATTCAGAAGCAGCCATCGAAAGCTGGGTCAAAAAGAGCAGAGAGGTTTTGTTTGCTTAATTAAAACTGGTTTCATAATGGAAGTTACCATGGTTCATATCAAACAGCAATTAAGAAAGCAGGATGTGACTGATGGCTTTGCTCAAAACATGAGCTAAGCCTTTTCTGGACTCCAGCAAATCCAAATAATGATGACTTAGCCCAGTGTGGAGTTAGCAGCTCAGCGTTGTCAGTCTAATTTTATCACAAGTCTCACCATATTTACATTTTTCTCTGTGGTCCTCAATTTGTGCAAATAGGAGATACTCTACTCTTGTAAATGAATTGTCAGAAATTTTGAAAATGTGACTCAAGTACTTCGAAGTTTCAAAACCACTGGCAAACAAAAAGAGAAATTTTTTTCCGTTCTTTAAATCCCTTCATCTTTTAATCCTGTCTCTGGGGTTCTTAATGCTTCAGCCGTGAGTTTCGAACTGGCAGCCCAGGGGATGATGATGGACAGAGAATGAGAAGGGCAGGAGCCTGGTGCTCCCCATTAACTCCATTAGGAAGGGCTTCAGCCTAAGCCAAGGTAATCGCCAAAGCCACTCTGAAGCCCCCAGAACTAAGCTGATTTACACCAGGTAAAATCCAGCCATGAGCACTTACATACCTGTCCACACAACTACACATCCCTCTGCTCAGCCTCTCTGAAAGGACCCGCTGGAAATGCTCATCACCTGGAAACCATGTCCTCAGTGATCCGTTCGGCACGGCTCAATGGCTCAGTACGTGATCTGTTCAATACACGATCCAGGCAATACGGCTCAAGAGGCACTTTTCTCAATTCTCTGGACTCTGTAAGACGTGCTGGGAGCACTCTATTTTCCATTATAAGACTCTGTCTTTTGTTGCTTAAACCTCCACCAAATTTGAATGGATTTTTTATGTCAGGTGTTTGCCTCAGGCTATACATACACTTGCACATATATATCTGCACATAGATATAATTTGTGAGAATGGGTGAGATTCCATATGAAGTAATTCAGCTGTTTGAGCCTAGCAAGGGGTGGGCTGAGTCCAATACATGTCCTGCCCACCTCAAACTGCTCCAGCCTCCTGTTCTGTTGACACATCCCCAACTTCAATTTTGCTCCAACTTACTTTGGGTCACTTTACTCTTCAGCTGTCACGTAGAGCAATGCAGTGTTTTGTATGCCATCTACAGAGAGCATTCCCCCTACCTCAAAAACTAGCTGGCCAGCCAGAATTTTGGGGTACAGTTCAGATCTTAATTTCTATTAGGAGCTGAAAGAAGAGACAAATCTCTGGATCTACATGTCATTCCCCATGACCCAGCCAAAACATGAAAATGTTACAGCTGGGGCATGGTACTGGTGACAGACTGCAGATCTTGTAAAGGATGGGAAAGAAGGACAGCACAGAGGAATAAAATGCTTTGCTAAAACATCATTTGGGTTTCCATAGTTAGGGTAGTTTGGGACACACAAGGAGATCAAATAACCCATAGTCTCACCCCTTTCCCTGCGATGGAGCTAATAATAGAGTCAAAATCAGTTTCCTTCCAGCAAGGACTGGCCACATACCTCCATCAACAGGACCATCAGCACCACTACTGGAACACTATTCACTGCTGCTCAATAACAGGAAATTACTGTCATTCAAAAAGAAATGGCTGGTGAGGGTGAGAAGGGGGTGAGTGGAGGGACAGGTATAATGAAAAGATGTGAAAACTTTTCAAAAGTGAGGAATCTTAGAAAACATTATAATTGCTTCAAAAAAAAAATCATTATAACTGATGGAATCAAAGCAACTCTCTCTTCCACAGTATCAATCATTGACCCAAGGTGAACATTCATCTAACAATCTGGTCTTTTTGCAGGCTGAGAAGAGGAAAGCAATTACTTCCATAGCCATCTCACGTCACAGGAGGATCCCCTCCGGGAGTCTGATCATGTTCACAATTCTTTGAGAAAGGGTCCAATCTGACAAGCAATTATACCTGAGCAGGTGGAGGTGTTCGGCTAATGATGTTCTTATGCCAGAGACTTTGCATCTTTCACTGAGGGACACACACTAAAGAAGGTAAGAATCCAAGTCTCACTGATGTTAATTCAATCAGTTCTGTAAAGTTTAAAGAAGGATTCAAAATTTTTTTCCAGGGTATCACAACTCCTCTTCTCCTCTTCCTTTCATGAAGTCCCCAGGACACATGACAGCACCTCCCCAACTCTGTTTGTTACTTCTATTACCTTAATCTGCAGCCTGAATAAAAAAAAAATCATTTGTTCCCACGTCACTTCTCTCTGCTGCCATCGGGACCCACACTGTCACCACGCTCAAACACACACAGAATGGAGCAGACTTCAGATGCGGATATTGAAAAGAGATAAGATAAATTGCATAAAGAAGTAGAAAAAGCAGGCAATAGCTTTTGACGTGATTAAACTGGAAATCAAAGACTTGGGCTTTCAAACGCCCTGGGTGCAAAAGCAGTTGCTCACATGGGAGCTGGACCAGCAGCAAGGAAGTGGCCAAGAGTAAATGCAAGCGGATAAAGTTCAACCCTCTTCCACTTTGGGCCAGGAAAAGCTCTTCTCCATGTCTGCCACCAAGTGCAGAAGAAGTGGGCACGCTTACCGCTGCATCCACAGCCACGTGGTGCTTGGCATGTCCTCCAGCCTGGCCATCCTGTCCTTCTGGCAGTGTTTCCCAGTGCCCACTCCTCCCTCCCAAAGAGGCAGCACCCTCCCTCGCTAGAGCCACACGTACCCCTGCTGCACCCAGTATGGAGCCAAGGTGATTAATGAAGGTCATTATCGAGTCTTGGTGTCTCGATTTCAGGAGCTGCACTAACAGATAAAAGCAGCCATAAAAGATACCAAGTGTAGCATACATCACATTACAGGGAAAAAAAAAAAAATCCAGCACTCAGAAAATAACCAGGGTAAAACACCCAGAAACAGAGATGGAAACAGAAAAGGCAACTACATGGAAACTGAAATAAAGACTCCCCATGGACTGCAGAAGGTAATGAAAGAAAAACAAACAAAAGAGAAGGAGTACCAGGCTGGCTTCAAACCTTCTCTTTGTGAGCTGCTGCTGATCTATTCCCCCCAAATTTCAATCAAATATTCAACTACACGCACAAGAGACATTGACTTGAGCATTCAGTGCAAATAATAAACAAGCAAACTAAGAAGCGTGGCCACAAGTCACTTTTTCTACCACAGTTCATATAAAGCTTCGCCATTTCAAAATCCATGGACTTACTGGGAATTGTTAGGACTTGCCAGTCTCATGATACTACACTGTAAGGAAATACATCCCAGCCAGTAGACAAGAAGCAGAAAACACAGACATTCTGACTGGGGTCTCTGATATGCTGGTGGAAAGATGTTTCTGAGAGAAGGGAAGGATTTCTATGCAGCAGAGAACAGAACTGAGTTTCTGCTCTTCCCTGGTTTTGCTTCACTTTGTTCGCCTCTGGCGCTGCACGCAGTCAGATGGAAAATAAAAAAAAATTCATTTGGCTTAAAGACTCCCCAGGCCTTCAATCAAGTGTTGCGAGAGGTGACACCAGATTGGACTGAAATAGCTGATAAGTGCTCAGGTAAAGTCAAAGAAGGTCGGATGTGCCACTTGATACTTCTCAAGTCAACCAATGAAAAAGCAAAAGGGATAAAATGAAAGGAAAGTCTTAAAATAAATTAGGGGGTGTCTCTTGATCTAACAATGGGGAAAAAAGAGCATCTGCACACGTTCTGCCTTTAGGGAAGCTCACAACTTTTCTCAGCTGCACCAGGGTCTCTGCTCTGCAGGATCACCCCACCCTGCCATTCCATGCACGTCTTCCTCTCTTTCCATCATGGAATAACGGCATTGGTTGCACACCCCCCTCCCACCTGCGCTCTATCCAGCACTCCTCCCCTGGGTCCGTGCTTCCAGGTCTGTACTCCGTTTCTATCAGAAATACTAATTATTAACCACATCAGGCAGAAGACTTGCAAATTTAAAGGAAGGCACCTCACATTCTTCATCTTCCCTCCCTATGTCAGAAATATGAAGTGAGAAATAGAAGCAATCCTGTCACATTTTTCAGACCCTTCAAAATCCACATGGGAAGCTCATCAATCATTCACTTTAAACGACCAAAACAAAATGATCTGAAACGAAGCAGCACAGAGGAGTCCTGCCAGCTCCCTCCCAAACGCCAAAGATCAGCGGTTTGGGGACGGCACCGAGGGTGATGCCAGACACCAGCTGCCTGTCTGGGGCATCTCTCACCTGCTCAGCCCTCACCCTGCTGCACAGCGGGCAGCAACGGCCCGGCGCAGGTCGGCGCAGGGCTCCCTGGCTCAGGGAGCATATGCTGCGCAGTAGGAAAGGTCACACGTTTCATTAAGGTGTTGCCAAGTTCTGTAACAAGCCTCTCCTCCACTCCTTCCAAATATGTTAAAAGAGGGTCACACGTTACCATTAATTATGCTGAGCCTGAAGCGATGCTTGCGAGGCTTTGCCTCCCTCACAGGCTGTGCTTGAGCAGCCCGAGCACAGAGCCCTTTGATCAGAAAGCGGTGAGCAGAGCTGGAAACTGCAACTGCCCTTCCATGGAGCTCCTCTTAATGCCTGTCACCTGCATCTTAAGAGCAGGCTGTGTTCACAGCACACTGACACGTGAACGACAGGGCTGGATTTTAGTTCACAATCTGGCCACTGATTCCAACCGGTTTATCTGAGGTGTGTTGAATCTCTGCTGCACTCAGTGCAAGGTTAAGTAAGTGCCCTGCCTCTAATGTCTGACCACTTGGGAATCTTACAGAAGACGACCCTTTTTCTAGGTACTGACATCCTATGCAGTTGCTTTAACTTCTCTCCAGGAAAAGGCTGTGAGAGGTTGTACAGGGATAACCAACACGAGGGGCCAGAGACAATGAGCAAGCGCATTACAGCAGGTCACGTTTCAGCTCCCCATTGAACCGTGTGTGGAAATAAATCTGAGGGACTCAGAGTGTAACATCCCCCAGAGAGGTGTAACCTAGCCCTGTTCCACTCCTCCAGGCACAGAGAAGGACGATTGCAGTAAAGTTGTTCCAGAAAAGGCAAAAAGAGGCAAAAAATTCGTCACAAAAACCCCCTATTGAAACACAGTGGTCAGACATCCCAATGCTCTGACTATAGACAGATATAAAAATATATTTCCATTAATTGAACATCTAGAGACACAAAACCAAAAATATCAAAACACTGGTAAAAGGAGACCACCAACCCAGCAGCACACTGTATTGCACAGCCATCCTCCACCCCAGCAGCAAACCTACGCACACCCAGTGAAGGACACATTTTTTAGAGAATATGGTCTTTGCTGCTGATACATTTTGAATATTCTCGTCATTAAAAATAAAACACAATAAGCTTCCATAAGAACAGCAGCGTTAAAGGAATCTCCCAACACTAACTGCATTATCCCCAAGGTAGTTTTGTAATGAAGATTTTTTTACAGGTTTTTTTAGTCATTACTGTTTTCTTCTTGGAAAATTAAATTTTCAGCTAAATGCTATTTTTATGGGAAAAATAATTGCATCATTATTATTTCCACTTAAATACATTCTTGCAGAGCTTCAGGGCAGCCCTAGTTTTCTTCTGTCCCATCTTCTGATGACAGAGCAGCCTCGCAGGTAGGAGCTGTGCTGTTGTACACTCTGTTGAGGGAAAGCATGGCTTCCTTCCCCTTGTTTTGTTTTTCATGAGAATTGCCTATGAAAAAAATTCTTTTTTTTTTTTTAGGTCATATACATATTTCTCTATGCACTGATAAGGAACAATTAGAAAACTAGGAAGGACATATTCTACAACACAATCAAAGTTTTGAATGTTTGACCTTTTTCATTGGTTTGCTGAAAAACGAAATGAACAACAAATGTGTCTTTCAGTCAAATATGAAAAACTGAAATAGCAAGAATTCTCAGTAATGTTTTGCTTCCTTCGAAAAACCACTTGTCCTAGAAAAGGAATTTTGATGAAAACATTTTAACCAGACAAATAGCCTTTCCGTGAGATGCAAGCCATGTGGTACATTAAAGGAGACAGACTCCTGCCTTTCTCACTGAGGCTTGCTACAATTTTCTTTTGCTCTCATTTCAAACAAAGGTCAACCTATAGAGAAAAATATTGGAGCTGTTCTCTGCATGTGGGAAAATGAAAAATGAAAAGAACGCAACAACTGTCAAGGTTCTGGCAGAACAATCAATGAATTAAACATTGTTCTGTGTCTGACAAGTGCCGACCAGTCCCGATCTATGAACTGGGCTCCTGTAGGATACCCACAAAAATACAGAGCAAGTAAGAATTTCCTTACCATAATAGTCCAAATCCTTTACTTCTGAATTTCTCTTGCAGGTGAAGAGTCACCAGTGCACAGAGTCAACTGTTGCCAGCAAACCCCCTGTGATCACCACCAGGATGTCCCATCCTGAACATCCCCAAGTCCAGCAGTGTCAAAGAAGGCAAAGCACGGACAGCACTGGCTAAATCAGCTGCTTTTCTTGGCTGCCAGAGAAGGGCACAGGCAATCCCACATCCCTGGAGGAACTGAGAGATGTCAGTCAACTCAGTGTCCTCCTCACTGTGCTTCTGCCGGGATGTGCCTCCTCCCTGTTGCCTTCCATGTGGCATGTGGAAGGCTTGCAGGGGTTTGTGTTTTGGGTGACAGGCAGATTTGGTTGCTCTCAGTCAACTAGAGTTTTAATCTGAAACTAAAATATCCCTGAATGAAAACATCACCAGTCTTAGCAAGCCAGCCCTAGTGAGATGGCTTGAGAAGTCACTGAGTGGATCGTTACCTGTGCCTCTTAAACAAGCAGAGAAGCAAAGAGTTGAGGCAGCAAAGTTTGGAAGACTGAGACATGCCTCTTACATAAGCTCATCTTTAGACAAAATCCAATAATTAATTTTCCCTCTGCAAACAGAGCTCTTCGCAATTCCATCCCACATCAGCTCAATACCATTTTCCATTTAATTTCCTCTGTGCCCAGGATGTCCCTCACTTTCTTCACCCCCCAGTTAATTACTGTAATACATTCCCCAGTTCTGCAGACTTGATTTTTTTTTTTCTACAGCCACATAAAAAAAAAACCAACACAGCAAGTGCAATGCAGGCAGCTCCCCCAGGTCCAGTTCTCAGCCACTGTGCTGGGTGCATTTACCAAAAAAAACCTCCCACTCTCTCCAGAGAAGCTGCAGCTCTCCTTCACTGGTTTTCCCAGAGTCACAAATTCTCTCGACGATTAAGCACAGGAGAGAGGCAGCCACAGCTGGGAACAATGGGAGGCACATCTGGCAAGGGTTAGGTGAGGAGCCCACTGAGTTCCCTACCACCAGCACAAGCACTCTCAGGTCACAATGAATTCTCTTCCTTTTGCAACGACACTGACAAGCACTCTAGCACAAAGGGACACGAGCACTCCAGCTGGGTCTGCAGCACCTCCACGGCCCGGCTCCACTGCCCAAGCCCCCGGGTTTGATGCAGTGTGTCTGCGGTTGTAACCCCCCGAGGAGGGGTGCTGACAGGCAGCGCAGCTTTGCTTCTACCGCTGTGGCATTTTATCTCCTCCAGCCCAGCTTAGCGCAGGTTTCCCAGCTCTCTGAGCCCCAACAACCTGGGTCTGCGGGTGGCAGCTCTGGGGAGGATTAACCCTCCCAGCAGGAGTATCCCCTGCTCTCCCCTTCAGCCACCTCAGCCCTGCAAGAACTAATGGATCACACTGATCCATTCAGGTGTTTCTTGTAACTTTACGGCTCCAGCTTTGGTCAGCAGATTTAAGGTCCTTACAAATGTGAAGAGGGAATTGCATTACTTAACCTCTTGCCTGTGACTTACCCCTTATGTGACCCACCAGAGAAAGGTGATCCTTCAAGGAGGATTTCAGCTCAGCCTTGAGCAGACAAGACAGTTACTGCCTGCCTTTTTCAGCTCAGACTTTGCTCCTCATCTCCGCCTCTTGGCTCCCCCCCCTACCCCCGCCACCTTCTCATGCTACCTCTCCTTTCCACACCAGCCACGATCTCCCTGAGCTGCTTTACAAAGACCATCTCAACAGCCCAAAGTCAGACAGAAAAAAAGGTAACAAGTCCCAACTGCCTGCAGAGAGGATGCTCTCAGCATCCCTGGATACCACCACACTGCTTCCTGGTCTGGGGGTGGCAGGGGATCCCGCTTTAGCCCAGTGGACAGACATCCCAGGTTAGAATTCTTGCACCAGTGTGTTGAATGCATGTAAGGAAATGCAGACTTCAGCCCAGTACACCTCCAGTTACACAAGAAAACAGCCAGCTCCATCTTCTCACACCAAAACAAACCTGGGGGTAACTCAGCCAGTGCCAAAAATGCTGATTTTTTTCCCTGTTTTCTTACACTGCCTTGGCATACACACAAGTTCATCTAGTTCATCAGTTACATCAGCACAAAGAAAAGCAGAAGACAAGAGGAGGAAACCCCAAATTCTATTTTCAAACTGGTAAAATACATCACAATATGGGTCAGACTTTAAATCTGACCCAAACAACCCATGTCTCAGCTTCCCAGGCATAGGTTAGGGACTTTAACACTTCTGGCCTAAATCAAAATGAGCCCACAGAAACCAGTAGAGGGGTAAGACTGCTCTGCCCCAGTGGTTCCTGAGCATTCCAGTACTATCCCCACAATACTTCTGGCTAGCATGTAATTTTGTACACAATCCATCACTTTTAAGGGTTGAACATCCAGAATTTAATTAAACTCAATACCAAGCAGCAAGGAGTAATACCCAGAGAACAAAGAGATAGGATCTGTCTTTTCTTCCCATTATGCTGGTGAAAGGGGAACCTGTTATTTATTACTGTTGCACCAGAATTCCTGTGACGTTGTGCATATATATAAAAAATATAAATAACTATTGCCTTTGCGGGAATGCAGTGCTTATTCTGTAGCTGAGCTGATATTCATTAAGAATTCTTCTGCGGTTTCTGTATGGCATAGGCAAAGGCAACTCATGTATTTTGATGTCAAAGAGGCACAGAAGGGCCACTGTGATAAAATGCCCTGTGGCTAGAGAAACGAGCAGTCTGAGCAGTTCTGGAAGAGAGACAGACTGTTTCCCCCACGGGGAAGCGGAGCGGGGAGGCAGCAGGCAGAGGTGTCCGTCTGAGCAGGGAGCAGCAGTGCCCGCCAAGGCAGGTGATGCTCCCGGCACAGGACACGCAGCTGAGACCCAGCGATGCAGACACCCAGACTCTGAGCCACCTCTTTACAGCTGGGACAGATTTCTGCACAACACAGCTGCCTGTCTCAGCTTCAGCGTGGCATTAATAACTGCTACCTCCCTCAGATAACTCCTGGGAATTCCTGCGGCACACTGATCCTGTCATACCTGGGAGTTCCTTTTGCAGTGGCGCTTGTGGAGGAGGGAACAGGGACAACTTCACTTGCCATCTCTGGCCGCTGCAGCCTGGCAGCACAGCGGAGAGTCAGCTAACCCTTCTGATGGGGATTTCAGTGGCTGCAGATGCACTCAGTAGCTGTTAAGCAGAGGACAATTAATCAAGGAAATGGGTTTACTCAGCCACAGAGACACAAATCTGCGCAGCAAGAACAGGCAGCAAATACATCACCCCAACAGGGCACAAACTCCTCATCTTTTCCATCCAAGGCAGTCTCCAAGACATAACCATGCTGCATCTAGATACAAAAATCAATCAAAACAGATGGTTAAACCGTCAAATTAGCCACCAGAGGGAGTTACGGCAATACAACAAAAAAACTTATTTAATTGACAACACAAACCAAGTGCCTTGGGTACCGAGATAGGAATTAAAATTAAGCCCCAGTTCTTCCAAAGTTGTAGATCAGAGCAGGACAGCCATCCTGACCCACCACCTGTAGGCTGCAGTACAGGTCGGCAGAGGTAAGGTATCTGCACAGCCATGGAGGTGGTGCACGCTGCCATGAACGCGCCGGTCTGCAAATAAAGCCCTGCAAGAGCAAGTTTAGGTCACCACAGTAAACTCTGGGACTCTTTTAGCAAGAGATCTTTATCACAGATATGCCAAAAAAGAAGCTGGTGCCACCAGGAACACGCTGTGTTTAGCTGCTCTTTGTTCTGGTTCCATGAGCTTCATCTGCCTGACTCTTCATCCTCATCTGGAGCCGCAGTCACCCTCTTCTTCCCACTCCTGATTTAACACCCCAAAGGGATCCTCCGAACCACGCTCAGATCAGAGGCCTCTGGACACTGCTGTGATAGGGCTGGAAAATACTTAGCGAAGGAGATAGAGGACAAAACAGAGGAACCGTGGTTTTCCCACCCCTATACCTATGAAACTACACCCAACAGTCCATGTACAGTGCTGGTCTATAATATCTACCTTGTGATCTACCCCAGAACAACTACTGGTTTGGAGTACAAAGACAAGGTTAGCCACGGTCCTCAGGGGAGGAAAAAGAAAGGGTAGGTGGTGGGGGTTGTACCCAGGAATCTTATTAGCTGCAGCTGGACAAAGCTGGATTGAGCTTGAAGTGGGGGTGGTCTGCAGGACCATTCTAGGTCTCATAGTGAAAAGCATGGAAAAAATATGATGACATTTTGGTTACTTATTTCCGTTCCTAAGGGAAACGCAAAGGTATTCTAATAGCAATTGCAGAAACATGTTTTTCATGTATTTATTTATTTCAGTTTGAATAAAAAAAAGGGCAAATACCAGGCTGGAAGCAGGCCACGAGTAACCCTTCTCAGAAGGCACCAGCTCTGCTGAACAACTAAACCCAAAGCAATCTGGCTCAAGGCAGGGTGTTGGGGGACAGGGACCCCCCGTGCAAGACACTCTGAACAGGTATAGTTGGCAGGAAAGCGAGCGGTAAGGGTGGGTCAGTGGCTCCCAGGGGACTGAGCAGCCTGAGGGGGGGGTCTGGCCCCTCCAAGGCTGGTGGAGGGATAGACTTGAGCCAGGGTTGGGGCAGGGTGGACATCAAGGCCAGCCCCAGGGACCCACTTTGACCACAAGAAACACTCCTCTCATTCAGGGCTACTCATTAAAATCACCGTTAACATCCTCGCAAAGCCCGGCTGCAAAACACCTTCCAGCAATCACCAATGGAGCTGCCGATTCACGTCAGGCCGATGGGGTTTGATGCGTTTGCAGAACATTTTCCCAGGTCAAAAGGCAATCACTCATGGAAATAATTGAACGCCTCTACAGCTCAACGGGTCAGACGTTTGCTGGAGAGGGGTCATAAGCAGGGTCAGGTCCTCCCTGCAGTGGGAGAGGACCAGCAGAAGGGACACTCTGACCCAACTCCCATGCCCCCCACAAATGCCCTCTTCCCAGAGGGCAGCGCTTGCCTCCTGCCTTAGTGGTTCAAGTCCTACCATGCTGTGAAGGCTCCCAATTTCAGTTTGCACTGGAATGAACAATCCTGAGTCTCTTCCTTCCCCCTCCTCTCCCCACATGGAAAGTCTGTTTTCAAGCCACAGGAAAAAATAAATCCAGCATGCCTGATATAAACATATCAAGGTGAAGATGTAAATCACAAAGAGGAAAATTCTTAAACCAAAGGATGCATTATTTCTTGCCACAGCTATAACAACTGTGCGTTCCAATCTTGTTTTTCCACCCAAAACTGAGACAAACAAAAACCCAGCGGTTGCTTTCAGGTCCTTCCCAGGAAGGAGAGCATTCAGAGCCTCCTGGATTTAGCAGTTCCCACTTGCCTGTTTAAATTCATTTCGCATGGACAATACTGAGAGGAGTGAAAGGGAGATGTGGGATAGCAGGGAAGGAAGAAGAAAGTTGTGTAATCATGCATGTGGTGGCACTGCACCAAACCTTTGCCCAGCACAGAGATATTTTGCAATTACTTAGCATAACAAATCAAAACACACAAAATACCCTCCGGTTAAAATTTAGAAGAAACATACTCATCTCCAAATGTCATCAGCTGAAAGAGTATTTGCATTCACATTCTGTATCTTTATCAGCAAAAGGACCTTGAATCAAATTAAAAAGACCTCTTGCCCTACCATGGCAGTGCAGGGAATTAAAAGAAACGCTGCACTGATTCATGTGCCCCTCAATGCTCTTTGATGCACTCATTAGCGCCAGGACCGTTCTCATTGCAGAAGCAGGTTTTCCAGAGGGAAAATAACACCCACATGGGATTGCATAGAGCAAGGTTTGTTTTCTTTAGGACCTGCCTCACTTAGGGACAGGCTCTGGTAGCACATAAGCCTTGACTGCCTCTCCTCCTTCAGCGGCAAGCAGCATTAGCCCTGTTTCACAGGAAAGCCAGAGGCGTAGGCATAATGCAGTAGATTGGCAGCAGGATGAGGAATCACGTTCACCTCTGACTCATCCTACACCTCCTGAACAAAACTTGGGTTTCCTCACAGCCACTGCGATGCAAGAGGCACAGGGGGTTTTTTGCACTCTACCTTCTAGAGGTGCAGACTAACAGCAGCTCTTGGGAAAGCACAAGCGTACACCTCCACTGGTCAGTGGTCTTCACTGACAGGGGAGGTGGGCTGTTTCCATGGACTTTCCCTTCACCAGCTAAAAAGAGGCCTCTTTACCTTATCTTTCATCCCTACCTTGGGACGAGGAGGCCTGAGCTCTACACCAGCTTTTTCCCCCAGGGACTATGGAAGGATCCCAGTAATTCGGTTCCAGTGCAGGTGTCTGAACTTGGACAAGCCAAATTCCACTCAGTGGCAACGAAAACTAACGTCTTGCACTGGGGTGTCTCCATGCTCCACCAACATCTCCCACAGCAACCTCTCTCAAAGGCAAGGAAGCTGCCTGTCCTGCCTGCAGCCCTGTTGGTTGATTGTCCCTGGCCCTCATTACCCATGTCCACCTTCGCTAGCCCCATACCACACCACTCTGCCTTCCCCGGGCACCAGGTGCCCAGCCTTGCTCTGCATTGGTCCCATATGCTCGACACTAACTCTCACACCTCCTCCAGCCAACAAACAATGAAGACCCATAAAATCACCCTCAAATCTTGGTCGCAGGGGAGTGATGCAGTATTAACAAGGCACTGCCAGCAGCAGTGAGAACATTTCTATCCAGCAGTGCCATCAAAGCCAGCTCAAGGCTTTCCCTGGAAGCTGCGAGCAATTGATTTTCTTGAAGACCCAGCCTACCTCTAGGGTTTTATGCAGAAGAGGTTTCTGCATGCCTTGTGCTTCCGAAGTCTAGCATGGAGATGGACACATGGGTCATCAAGCCCCCGGGGACACATCAAACTCTTGACATCACAGGTCTGCAACACATTTAAAGCAATCTGGTATCCTACACTCCACCATCTGAATTACAATGGTGCCTTCCAGGCTGAGACTCGGCAAACACCTCTTCCACACCTTCTGCTGCAGCTCCTCTACTCCTCTTGGTAACCAACATAACTTAGTAGTAGCTTGGGACCGACTTCACTGTCCTGTAAGAAGAAACTAATCTCTTACTTGTAATCTACTAATAACCTTCAAAGTCCCTTGACATAAACCTGAGAGATGTCTGACAGCAGTAACTGCCCTTGGTAAATCAAATGGTCTCAAGACTTTTCCAGGCAAGAATTGTTGGATGATCCCGGAGTCTCGAACACACCAGCTGCTCCCAAAACGACAGAGAGAAATTGGCGGGGGAGGCGGGGCGGGGGGAGTGCTTCAGACTGAGCAACTTGCACATTTACAAAACTGTCCACAGAGGAATTCAGCTCAGAGGTGAAGGATAGCCCAATGGTCAGAGAATTTGCGTTTAAATCTCTCGCCAACATTTACCACAACTGGAGGTAAATCACTGCCAGCTTTTACCTGCAAAAGAGAAAACTCCAACCACCCGTGCAAGCTGTACATGGCAGGACATATTACATGTCTCTAAAGGTCAGGCCAGACAGCGATGGAGGCCATCATGCGGCTGGACAGATAGATTGATCATTTGATTGCTGTGGGCAAAAAAGCACCAGGCACCACCTTCACCCATAAGCATGGGCTTAGGCAACAAGCACCTGGATGCATTACATCACCTGTATGGCAGATCAGAGCCAGAAACCCGTGAACACGGCAAACCCTGGGTACCCCCCCAGCAAAACTCAGTTTTCAAAATGTATGCAAGCAAGGCTGGCAGCCTCACCAGGAAACTTTCCACAAGCGCTGGCTTGCATGGTTAAGTTTTTGCTCTAACCAGATTTGCATCATGTTTTTATTTGTTTCCTAAAGCTCTTTGTGCAGACAAACAACATAAATGGAGGCACCTCAGGAAAATGCACTTTAAAAGTACACAACACTGTTGTTTTCAATTTAATCCCAACCAGCATCCATGCCCCAAATCTGAGCTGGCCACAGCATGGAAAAACAACAAAAAACCCCTCTATTTCATCCATGCCACCATTCACAGTTTGGATCCACAGACTAAAGCAGCCTCAGAAAAAATAAGACTGTAATTAACTAATGGGATTAATTCTGAGACAGTGAAGTCTCTTTAGCAGAAATAAGGCGGCAGGGGGGATGACGACACATGACACAACCAAGAGATTACTGGCTAAAAGCTGGCAAAACCCATTTGCAACAGACAATTCTACCCATCAAAGGCAAATATAAATCAATGAACTGTTGATCCATCACCTTAGTTTTCATGATTGCTTCTCACAATGCATTCTGCTTCTTGCTTCAAAGCACCCTCGGAGCTAGAGCTCCCGCTCAGACTTCCCCAGAGAGCATCTGCTGTTCAAAGCAATCAGATTTGTAGAGGACTTGGAGTTTGTTTGCTTGTGTTTTAACGATGTGCATCACTGTTCATACAGATTATAAACCAGTTTCACCATTATCAATCACAGCAGTCAGTTATTCAGCCCAGCAAAGAAACATCAAACTTTTGTTTAGTTTTGCTACCCTTGAAGGAAAAAGCTACTGAAGTGTTCTCAAGAAGCACTCACCAGAGGGAGGGATAAATTAAACTGTAAATAGAAATGGAAATGGGAGAGCAGAGTCGTCAGTCACTGAGGTACTTCCAGAGGTTTATCAGTCAGCCCCGAGCTGGGAGAAGCCAGCCACTGAATCAGGACTGTTTCAGCAAATGGTGAGGGGGTTGTGCAAAGTACAGGAGAAATGGGCACCCCACCACCATTTCCTATCAGCAGGTATCTTGAGCAGGAAAAGTTTTGATCCAAAACAAGGGATACATGCACAAGAAGAAGAAACCAAGCTAGCAAAAAGGCAGAGATCCCAACTTGAATTGCACTGTCCAAGGTGTCCAGATTAGCTGGTTACCACTGACTTTCTGCTGTGTCCTTCTAGAAAGATGGGGAAATTATCCAGCCCCTCGGCTCAAATCCTGCCTGTGAGATCGAGCTGCCTGTGAGCACTCGTGTCTGGCTCACCAGCACGTCAGGATGGGAATTGTTTTAAGAGAGTAATAAAAATTCCTTTCCTTGCTGCCAGCTGGTCAACCAGCAGCTCACTCCACCACCGGTCCTGCACGTGGCCCTGATGCTCAGCTGGCCACTGTGGGATTTAAATGCCTTCTCAAAACATCATGGGGAGGTCAACCCCACAGACCTTAGCCAGCAAGGTGCAAAATATATCTGCTGCCCACCTACCCCTTGTGTCAGATCAGCAAATGATGGTTCCGTATCCCACCTTTGCCCTAGCCCACACCAGCAGCTCCCTGCTCACCTGGGGTCTGTCTTCATAACTCACTCAAGCAACAGCAGCATGAAACAGCACCATACTGACACACAAACTGCTCCAAATCTCCCTTTCCTCAGACACGCACACCTTTGGCTTCCTCTCTGCAGAAGCACCAGCCCTTCCTTAAAGCTTTCCCTGGCCTCCAAATTACTCTTTTTCTGGGAACTCCAGTCACATCTTGCAATCCTCTTTATTTCATGTTTCTGCACCCAAACCCAGCGTCGCTGCCTGCAACTCCACAGCTGCCAAATCCCTGCTCCAGCAGCGGCTGCATGTGAATGCTCCTGCAGAGCAGCTCTTGCACCCATCCTGCATTTTGTGTAAGGTGCCAAGTGTTTGGGAATAGCCAACAATGAATCATATCTATGATAGTATTACGAACTTAAAAGATTATCTCACGTTCTTGAATCAGGTTGGGTTTTAAATGTGAATCAAGACAGTATACAGGCCAAGATCGCTTTTAAGCTTTAACGCATGTTCCCTGGAAGGCCAAAGCACTGGTAACCATGAGGTACAGTACAGGACAAAGATAAAGAGAGGAAAAGGCATGAAATACAGCCCCCCTGGAGCTCAATTACTTCTGACTCATCCTCCCCAACGAGTTCTTTGCCTCCATAAATCAGAGGGAACAGAAACACTCACACTGATGAGAAAGGGTAATTATTCTTGCACAGTACGAGGGGGAAACCCGCATGCTAATGATGCCAGCTCATGAGACTGTGCTGGTGTCGACAGAGAGAAAAACATGCTTTTGAGAACACAGAGGGGCCCAGCGCAGCCTGTATGACAGCACCCAGTCCCACCCATGTGCTCAGGGCTGCAGGAGAGGCATAGGAGTCCCTCCAGTCTGCAATCCAGGAGCCACAATGAGGACATCGAGCACAGGGATCTCAACAGGAACAAGGTGGCTCAAAGCTCCTCATTAACATTCATCAAGGCTCATCATGCTCCCTTCCATCTGCCTGCACCAGGAGGGACTTCAACTTGGTTGTGGAGCATCCTGAAAAAAGGGCACAATTTCAGATGTCATGCAATTTTCTAGGACTTTCCTTCAAAGCAGAGACCTTAAGAAAATCCTGAATGTTTGTGACCTTTTCTAAGGTGTGTAGGTTTTGATCAGGAAATACTGCTGGTCCGACATGCAGCACAGAAGAGAGAACATGGCTTTGCTTGTGCAGGTACCCTATCAAGCACACAAGAGCACACTGTTAAATACCTTCTCTGAGGTATCCCACAGACATCACCAGGCCAGTGGGTTATATAATATTGCTAATCTTATGTGCAACTCTTATCTTGGATTTATTCCTTCTCAGATTGAGATAAAGAGTCTGAATAAAGGTCATGCATTTAAAAGGAATTTAGGATCTAAACAAAAGGCCGATGTTCTGAAAAAGCATCACAAAAGCACTGCTCAAAGTCCTCTTGCCATTCCCTTCCACATCACCAAAGTCATTTTGGGGGGAAAGAAAGTTAACAGCCATAAGAAAAGGGGTAAACCCAGAAAGCTTAAGCCTAATAGGAGAGTGAACACAGTCTGAGCCTTGTACAAAGCCAGATGCACTGAACATCTGTTCAGTCTAATGTTTAGGTGAGCAGACAAACTTTCGTCATTGAAATGCTGATTTATTTTCGGGGCAGCCACACGTCCTTAGCACACACAAGAATCAATGCAGATGTCTCTGCTATATCCAAATGCCAACAAAACACCAGGCAGGATTTTCTAAATAAGACCTGGCACCTACTTTTGACCCAGCCTAAGTCTACTTGATCCTCACTGTCAAGACCCCAATCTATGGCAGACACAACAGAGCCACTCCTGGGGCACCTAATGAAGAGCATCATCTTGGCCATGGCCCCACAGCGCGTGCCCCTCACACCAAAGCCAACCCTCTAGTAAGAGGGCCCTCAGCCTATCTGCACGGATGTTAGGTTGCACCAGGAGACAGGATGGTGTATGGTCACATTAGTAATTACGCAGCCCAGTGAAAGGAAGATTTCCATAGTAATCATGTAGGATTAAGAGGTCAGAGACCGAGCAGTACACAAAATTGCAGTGTGCACAGGGTGTAGTCTAGAAGCACAAAACTACAGTAGCAACCCCAGAGATAATTCATGAAATGCAGCCAATTATAGTAGAAATAAAAAAGACTTCAAAAAAGCCTGACATGGTCTGCAGCCCTATTGCTGGCAGGCACTCAGATCCCAGAAACATTTCATTCTGACAAGGTAAAACTTGCCTTGAGCAAGGGGAAAGATCCCAGCTCAATTTGACCACTAAGACCTTCAAGATATCTGCCCAGTTAGAGAATGAAATTAATTTGAAGATTGTTCCTCCTTCCAGAGCTTCCTTTAACCTTTTTCTTTTTATTAACACAGATAAAATCCAGATATGCTTCCAAAAACAGGATGTCATCCACTTTGCCTCTTCAGTGCCAACACATCATGACATGGGTGGTGATGAGAAGCAAAGCCAGTGCAGTCTACTGCTTCCCAGCCTTGCTCTGAACGGGTCTCAACAAGGTTAATGGGGACAGAGCTCAGCGTCACGTGTGATCCCATAGCAAGGCAGGTCTGTGAGACCCCCAGGTGCTCTTTCCAAGACCTAGGTGCTCCATCGGGCTGAAGTCCCATCAGCCTTGAACCAACCCAAAGGAATGACATGTTTCCAAAGGACCAGTTTGCACCTATACCACAATGGCAAGACAGACATAAGCTGAACAGGAGCATTGCAATTTCAGTAAACATCAGCAAGGCAACAGCATGAATTACCATCCTACCATGGTACACAGAAACAAAATCAATTTGTCTCCACTCGTGCACGCGCCCTTTTCTCTTAGCAACACCCTGCTCTCCCTGGACACCTCTCTGTCGATGCACTGCCCAATTAACCTTTCATTAAAGGCTTCCTAGACATTTACAAAAAGGCCACAGCACTCATGATTAGCATTTTATTTCACATGCATTGCCTCAACTACATATCCTCGTCTACAAGCCCCCTTGGAAGCAAAACTTGCAGTCTCGCCCTTCACCCGATGCTGCTTAGTACCAGGATGGAGGTGGACCTCCAGAAATCACTCCCTATTTCCTTCGCTGTCTCCCATTGTTTTTACAGACCAATGCAACATTTCCTCTTTCTCAGTCTAAGGAATCCTGGTCATCTTGAAAACTCCTGGTACAAAAACTACCCCGTATCTCTGATTCTAACCCTGCTCTGAGCCTCTTTCCAGTTCTCCTGGTTTATTCCAGAGCCAGAAGAGATAGAGGGCAGCAGGCAGTGCAACCACAGGCTTACACAACTGCATCATGTTTTCTTCCCGCTTCCTTTGCTAATAACTCCTGATGTTCAAATTGGTTTTGATCACTGCTGAGCACTGAGCCAATACTCCCACAGAGCTCTACAGTACAACCCAGGACTTCAAGCCCCCAGAGCCTTTTGGCATCTCACAGCTCATCGCCTTGTGTACACACAGAATTACTTTCATGTGCATCACTTCACATTTTCCTACCCTGAAATCCATCTGTCATTTTAGCATGCTGTCTCTCTGTTTCAGAACATCCTTCTGCACATCTTCGCACTTTGCCTGTCTTTACTCCCTAAATAGTTTGCTGTGCTGCCAAAACTAATTTCTTTTCTTTTCCATTCCTTTTTCAAGTCCCTGATGCATATTTGAAGGATTCAAGGTCTCAGCATGAGACCTTGTGGTATTCTGCTGGTGACTTCCCTCCACCAGGAAAACTCATTATTTACTTCCACTCTCTCTTCATCTTCTTTTAACCAACTATTTTAAGTAAAGACTCTCTCCCTCCTTTGCCACAGCTTTTTAATTTCCTTAAAACATCTTCTGTGAGGCACCTTGATAAATGCCTTTGAAAAATTCAAGCAGACTTTATCAACAGAGCACTGTGCTCCACACGCTTGTTAACTCCTTCAAAGCAGCGTTTTGCCCTATGCCTTCCCGCGTGTGTTCGCAGCTGTCTCTTCACTTGAAAGCAAATTCTGAGTTTCATGGGACACTACTGAGGGCAAAGCTTTTCTACAGCTTCAAGTGTTTTAAAAATTTATGCAAAAGCAAAAATTATGTCCCAAAGTGCCTCTTTTGTCATCTCACAAACACCTCCTGGACCTGTCTTCTCTTTAAAGACAAAAAAAAAAACCCTTGCCCAAACACAACTATCATTGCTAATGTCAACCTTTTACCTGGTGTCTCTCCTACACCACCTCAGAGAGTACACCCAGCCTCGGTCTAGGTTTCATAAAGGCTAGTGAATGTCTTCTTGCAAATATTTATTTGGGCACTGACCCCTGAAACAAATCCAATTCCTCCAGCTGCTGATTCAAGCAGCGTTTCAGCTCCTAAATACACAGCTCCCTCTCTGCAGAGGCCTCGGGCTCCCTCTTGTCTCTCACGGAGCTTTTAAAAACCCCCTTAGCACACTTTTCTTCAAAGCTGTAATTGATTCGTGTTTGTGGGTTTCCGAAGCTCCCAAGGGAGCTAAATGCCACCTCATTTAGGTATGTAATTTCCATGGACCCCACCAGAAATCCCAAAAATCGTGTTAACATTCATTTCTTCAGCGCAGCCAGTAAAGGTCCTGCTTTCAGGCACCACTAGCAAGCTGATCTTGGCAGGCTGAATAAAAGCATGAAGCAGAAGATACTGCTTGCATTATTCAGCATTACAGACTTCATATCTTCCAGTTTGGGTACTGGAGAGTACCTCTGTCTCGTGACTCCACCACAGACTATATTTCCCAGTGATTTTTCCTGTTTCACCGTGACCCAAAACCACACACAAGTCAGTACATCCCTGAAATCCCCTTCAACTTCAGCTCTTAGAGATGATGCGCTGTCAGTTCAGCAAATGTCCCAGGCTGATGAGATGCCTCCTCCAAAGGCAGAACAAAGGAGTTGGGGATTATTCCCATACCATCAACCATTGGAGAACACGTACCACACGAACTATAAAAACCAAGCAGAGCAGTGGGGCTGGATAGAGAAGGAAGGAAACCATAGGTAGAGCCCATTGTTGACATCGCAGAAGAGTCCAGCAGGGAGGGGGGCAGGGAGAAAAGCCAGAGCTTTCCCACGGCTAATGGAGCTGTGGAGGCTCACCAGGGCGGCCACACAGAGCAAGCTGATGTTTCTGCTGCTCCTACTAAAGGCCCACTGGTGCCACACACCACAGCAGTGGCAGACGGATAGGGAAAACCACTTGAAGCTCTGTGCAAGCCCTGAATCCCACCTTACATAAATGCAAATGATGTTTGAACATTTTTTTTAATGTGAGAAAACTTCTGTTCATACAAAATCCTGGCCACCTCATTTCCGTCTGTTTTCCTTCTTGCCCACGTATACCTTACTGTTATTGTACAGTCAGACCCTTCTAGGGAAAAGATTCTACGGAGCCACATAAAAGCATGAACCTAAACTCTATTCCAAACAATTTTGCAAAAAGAACCATTGAACTATGTGATACACACTAGGGACAAGATATTTTCAGACATGTTTACAATGCAGTGTTAAAAACACACTGAAAAGACACTTCTGTAAGCATAAACACAGAAACACGTGGTTTGGTGGCTTGGATCTGAGAAGAGGACAGCAGTCCTTTAGATAAATCTGCATATCAAAGAATCGTCAAACACATCCTCCCACACGCATACAAGCATCCAGAGTACCCACAGCAGGACCCCATGAGCTATGTCATTTCTGTCACTCTCAAAGAGGGACCCAAAACCACGGACTTCAGAAAAGGCTCCAAACGTGGGCTGTGCTGTTGCCAGAGGACTACAGAACTCAGACATCACCCCTCTAGGCCAGTGGGGTACTTCCAAAATTTCTGCACCATCAAACCTCAATGTTTCTCATGTCCAACCACACATTTCTCAAGGAGAAGACATCTCAATGACCATCTCAAATGAAAATTTAACAATGACAGTATTGTTACATGGATTACTTTCCACGACCTTCTAGACCACCAGTTGTCCATAGATAGTAATTTGGTAATTGCTGGTCTGTGAGAAGTTGTTAGAGCAAATAAACATGAGGGATATGTAATATCACCCTTTACTGCCTCCCTTGGGGAAGATAACGCCGAGGAGGAAATGAGGCTTCCAATATTGACAGATTTCTTTACCAAACTTCTATCTTCAACAATTTCCCACTTGGTATGCTGCCACAAATGCCGTATTGAAAAATCAGAGTGCTCCCCGTTTCTCTCCTCCCCTCTGTAGCTAATCACATAAACCGAAAAGGAAACATAGGATCTGGGGTGGGGGAGGGGTAGCAAAGTTGTCCTAAACGTGCCCTTCGGACTTTGTTTTCACTGAAGCATTATGAAAATTTGCATGTTCACATTCAGTCTGTGACAGCATGCCTGCAGCCCTGCAATCCCGGACATCCAGTCTTCTGTGCTAGATGCGTCACAACCTCCGACAGCAGCACCGTGAGGATGGCAGAAAACCTCAAGCAGAGCAAAACCTGCATGTGTGTGTCAAAGTGAGAGCTTGACGCTTCACCCACACACACATTAGAAAGGAGAAGCACAGAGTCTCATCACAGCCTCTCATCTGAATATATTCTTTGAAATTCACTGTGGATGCATGACCTTCAGTGTAGGAAGCACTTCATACACATCTCCCCTTCTATTTTTTAATATCACCACTTTCAGGATGTATTTCACTCGTTTTCATTAAGAACAACAAAAAATCCAAAGGGAAAAAAATGAAAAAATTACAGAGAGCATAATGTTGACATTTGCAGTTGGTATTTAGCCATAATGTCAGCCTCGCTAACTCCACAATTTGTCAGCAATGATCAAACATGGGGCTCTTCCTACATTAGGAAGAGGTAAATAACATGGTTCGAGGAGGCTTAAAGAGTGTGCGAATACACATGGCTCTCGGAAGAGGGAGGACCTTACCTCGTCCCAGCGCCTGCAAAGCTTTGGGATCAGGAGGGATAGAAGACACGCAAAGTGTGGTAATTCAGCCCCAGGTAAGGGCTGTAAAGACCTTGCTCATATGGCTTCAGAAACCAACGTAACGTCTCTCTCGAGCATAAAAAGCCCACTAGCTCTGTGTCAAGGGTAAAAGTACACCTGAATTTCCTTCCTCAAAAAGTGACAATCCCAGCACTTCCCGTGAGAATCGACGCTTCCCAGGCTGCAACTGCAGATCACAATCAATGGAGCTGATGGCAATTGAGGGGAAGAGGGGCAGTTCATCTCCCAGCCCATGAAATTGCAGACTGCCATCAGAAGCTATTTCCTTCAATTCAGAATATTCCCTCCCGTTTTCCCCTTTAACAATGGGCCCAGAAAAAGCTGGAGACATCTGTCAAATGCAGATGGCTCACTTGGAAAGTGACTGTGCGTCTGTTTATAAGGAAAGTGAGAGAGTCAACAGAGAAGGGTTGGATATTTATGTACACTGGAAGCCGCTCATCTCTGCAATGACAACTTGAACTCACTCCCAGCTCCACGGTAGGCAGAAACAGAGAGCTGCTGCTCCACTGAGGGACCTCATTTGCGATGGGCCACATCCAGAGAAGGTGAGACCACGTGGTTGAACTGCTCCTCTCGGCATCAATGAGGTCTCGTGACCCCCCAGTCAGGAAATTCCCTTTGGGAAAAGAGTATCTAGAGGATTATCCGGTGACTCTGCATGCAAAAGCAGCAGAATACAGGTCCTGGGCTCAGCTGTAAATAAAACGTAATTCTGGCCTTTAAAAGCAAAGGAGGGAGAGATAAAAAGGAAACATAACTCCATACTGAAAAGAGTAATTTCCAGGGGATTAAGCTATTGTGCTATTTGCTCTTGTCTATTTTAGCTGCTGCTCAAGATGTTAACCTCACTACTCCCAATGAAGCAATGAAAACAATAATCATGCTGGCAATGGGATTTGCAGCTGAGAAGAAACATATATTAAGGAAGGAGTGAAGAGTGCTGCTATGCATAACCGCTCCCAGCCCCAGCAGCACCCTGTAACCAGCAAGAATGTATTGTACCTTAAACGCGGCACTTCAGCCTGGGCAGGCAGGTGCACAGGGACAATACCCGTCAAACCACACACCCCACAGAGGACAGAGCATAGATGTCGTAGCAAGTGACCTGTTTAATAGACAAGGGAAGAGCTGCGGCTGTTGTCTACCTGGATTTTAGCAAAGCCTTTGACACTGTTGCCCACAACATTCTTCTGCAGAAGCTGGCTGCCTACGGCTTGGACGAGTGTACGCTTTGCTGAATCAAAAACTGGCTGGCTGGCCAGGCCCGGAAAGTGGTGGGGAATGGAGTCTCCCCCAGGGCCCAGTGCTGCGGCCGTTCGCTTTAGCACCGCTGTCCGTGAGCTGGCTGAGGGGATCGAGCGCACCAGTTCAGGTGCATCGAGTCCGGTCACAGAGGACACCGAGCCAGGTGCGTGTGTGGATCTGCCTGGAAGTCAGGAAGCTCCACAGAGGGATCTGGACAGGCTGGATCGATTGTATGAAATTCAACAAGACCCAGTGCCAGGTCCTGCCCTTGGGCCACAAGCCCCTGCAGCGTTACAGGCTGGGGGA
>NW_010426181.1:893-1690 GCF_000710305.1 Buceros rhinoceros silvestris | reverse complement strand
AAAAAAAAAAAAAAAAATCATGATTAAAAGAAACCAGAATTGGTTCTTTTTATAGCTCCTAGTCATTAGTCTACCTTATCTCTTTAATTATTTGGTATTTCGTCATCTAAGCCTTTTAAAGAAACCAAGCAAGATAAAGCACACTTCAGGAAAGATGAGCTTCCTCTTTTCTATCTAGAAATTGCAATAATGAGATTTTTGTTGGCCAAACAAGAGTGCAAATATCATCTTAGGACAGAGCCAGTGATGAACTAAGAAATGTCCCTCTCATTAAAGCTGCAACCATCTCACTTAGCATTTCACGGGGTCGAAACTGTTTGGGGGAAAGCAGTCCTTGTACTGGATAGAGGCAGACTCCTGAAAGAGGGGCCCTAGATTAATGGTGACAGAATAGAAGCTGATGCTTTAAGTGTTGAAAGGAGGTGTGCAACGGTTAGATTATTATAAATCCACCTAAATGTTAGACTGTCAAAGCCAGCTGTTGCAAGACATGACTTACACAGTACAGCAGCTCAGCATTCTTCCTGAATGCCATGGCCACCTCTGTATGTCAACAGAGGCAATGGAGGGTTTTGGAGACACATAGAAAAAAATCAACTTTAAAACCCAATACAAATGTGACCATGATTTTTCAGTAACAACTTTCAAAGTTTTCTGCTGTTTGGAAATAGGAAACAGTTATTTTCTAATCAAAAATCAGTTATTGTTGGGTTTCATTTTTGTTCTTTACATCTCCAGTTAGGGGGGAGGAGGAAATAGGGCTTTTTTCAGGGGAGGGAGGATTCTTTTTCTAGGGA
>NW_010426181.1:0-721 GCF_000710305.1 Buceros rhinoceros silvestris | reverse complement strand
TCCAATAAGGAAGATTCTTAGCAAAGCTGTCACGAGTACCTGTCATTTTGCGTGCCTTGCTGCTTACAAGGAGTATGTTTGGAATATAGTCTAGCCTAGAAGGCAAAGATCATGAAAAATGGCTTGACTGATTCTGCTAATTCATTAGAGGTGTGAACTTCTCATGTTTCTTATAGACCTGGTTCGATATTTCCATTCACATCTTTTCGTGCATCTTGTCTCTCTGTCCTGTTGTGATAGCCCTTGCTCAGCTAGCCCAACTTTATAACCTTGAGGATTTTTCTCCTCTATTTTTCTTTGCTAGGGAGGAATGCTGAAATAATTTTCCCCATATCTTTATGTTTAAATGTAATAAAAACATTTGTTAAGTTTGTCTCTGTTACTCTTCTCCTGTATACAGTTTTCAGATAAAGTGAAACAACTGTGTAAAGGACAACACGTCTCCTTCATACCACGGATAGATAGAAGGTACCTCCAGGAAATACCTACCGCCAGCACGTTGGTCTTCGTTGCAGGGGAGCCTGTCTTGGGACAGTGTGTTACCGCTTCCGAACTAGTAATCTTTAGTCAGGCCTTCCTCAGTTTGTGCCCGTGGGGGCTTTTCAAGAAAACAAGATTACTTTGCAAAGTGAGACTTTCGCCTTTTCTAAAAATAATTACTGTAATCCTCTACCATGTTCTGAAAATGACAGAAAGCGTTTAGATTTTTATTAAAACTCAA
>NW_010426180.1:0-21123 GCF_000710305.1 Buceros rhinoceros silvestris | reverse complement strand
GGGGGCACAAACGCGACACACCAGTCTCCTTCCTAGTCGTGTGGGTTTTGTTGTAAACTGTGAAGTGAGGCGAAGCGATAGGCGTTGTTCCCGTCTGACGGCGTTGCTCGGTGGTGGCTCACGTACCGCCGTACTCCCGTACCCCCGTTTTCTCTCAGGTCATCAGCCCCGAGAAGACGGAGCCCACCGTGAGCCCCGAGGGCATCCAGACGGAGCTGGATGAAGAGATGGAGAATGATATTTGCAAAGTGTGGGACATGTCGATGGACGAGGTAGGAGCGGTGCGCGGGAGTCAGACCTGCGGGGTGGTTCTCAGCTACGGGCAGCTTCTGCCCGGTGTGCTCAGTCGGAATCGTGGACGTGGGAGAAGAGACACAATGGTACGGGCTCGGTCAGCTTTCTGCTGTGGGCGGTATCGATTATTCTCCGGGCTGGCTAACAGTGTGCTGTGAGCTGTGGTGCGGGGCAGGTGCGGTGAACTGGCCTCACGCAGGCTCGTCGTGAAGGCTGCGTTTCAGGATGAGCAGGTGTGTGGTGTCACGCTTCAGTCCAGCACCGGTTTGCAGAAGCAGGCCTGCTGCTGGGCCCTGGCTGCTGGGTCCCGGCTGCTGGGCCCCGGGCCACTGCCTGAGAACGTAAAGCAGAACTGTGTGTGAATGTAGAAGAAGCAGGGTGGTCTGCCCGACCTGCCCTCCTGCCCTCTAATGTGTCAGTGGAGCTGTTGCGTAGGGTCAGCTGGCATGGGGATCTGTTCGTACTTGGTTTTCTGTATTATGTATTACCTCAAGTAAGAGAGATTTATATATTTAATTATTATCATTTTCTTCCCTGGATCTTTGTCTAGCTATTTTAAATAAACATGGAAGACGTGTCCTTCACTCCTAAAGAGGGAATTAATCTTGTGTTTTAATGAGGTAAAACGAGGAGATTTCTTTGGATAGTCTGATGAAGTGCTAATGGTAATCCCTGCCCTTCTCTCTTTTTGTATGTCTGAGTGATGTCATTCATTGTCTGAAAAAATGGCATTTGCTGAGTTCAGACTTAACGTCTCTGACCTTCTGTTGAGACAGAGAGCAAAAGAAACTGTGACTTTTGGGCTCATTGGATAGCAAACCACTGAACCACCGTGGGGTCCTGCTGATCTTCCCTCCTTGAACAGCAAGGATTATTGGTGTTAACTGCTGGGAAACTGATCTCTTATAGGGGGTGTGACGTCTCTTTGGTCCAGTCTGTGCGCTACAAGAAAAGGTTTGATTTTCCATTTGGAAATTGCAGAAGTCCATTTACTTCTCCACTGGCTTTGTCCACAGGATGTCGCTTTGTTTCTTCAGGAGTTCAATGCCCCTGATATATTCATGGGAGTTTTTGCCAAGTCAAAATGCCCTCGCCTCACTGTAAGTATGGGCAGTCAGAAAGCTGTCTTGCACTAACAGATATAGTAGATAGCTCAGTATATGTATTAGCAAATATCTCCCTGCTCCTCCAGTTGCATGTTTGAATACTTCATGGAAACAAGCAGAAAACACAGAATCAAATTATACTGTGTTTTGTTTTCTCAGGAGATCTGTGTGGGGATATTAGGAAATATGGCCTGTTTCCAAGACATATGCATGTCCATTAGTAAAGATGAGAATCTCGGGTAAGTGTATGTGTGCTTCCTACAGGCATGAGTACTGCTTTTTTGAACTCACAGTCATGAAATACGTTATAGATGGAACTAAGTTTGCCCGCCATGCTTCATCTTCATTCACACCTTTTTGCTTGGCTGTATTGTGTGGGAAGTGTTCAGTGAAGGGAAAAAAGGATACAGACCACTGTTTTTGTTTGTAGTGACTAGTCAAGTTCTTGAGTTTTCAATTTCTAGATTTGGCAATCTTGAAACGCTGGAAATGCATGCACTATCAGGAAAAGCTGGGTTTAATCTCAGAACGTGGCTGCAGTTATGAAATTAATCTTCTAATAACTTTTTTAAACAAAGATAGATTTTATGAACTTTTATCTTGCATTTTCTCTTTAAAGCCAAGTGTTACTGCAACGTTTGTGTGATTCAGACTCCCCAACTCTTCTGGAAACCAGCAGGTAGGACATCTCAAAAATTAACACATCGTTAGTGTAGTTCAGCTAGGTTCTGAGGCCCGGGAAGAAAACTGGCACATAAGCTCACGATTTTAGTATCCTCTCATCCGACCCTTTTGTCATGTCCGCGTTGTTCTGGAATTGATTCGCTGTGAGCTCGATTCCTGTTGCTGTCACATCGTTCTCGCTGTTTTGGATTTATACTTATACTGCTAAAATGAGTGAATTGGCTTCTGATGTGTTAAATGGGCAATTCTTGTCTAGGTTGCTGTTAACTTGCCTCTCCCAGCCGGAGGTGGCCAATGTCTGGGTTGAGAGAATCCGAGAAAACCCTTCTGTGTATGACTGCGTTTGCTTTATCATGTCCAGCTCTACAAATGGTAAGTCCAAAACAAGCTGGGATTGCGTGAATGTTTGCAGAAAAAACCCAAAGAACTGAAGTGTGCAGTTTCGAAGACAAGTATTTTCAGTGGGAGTACAGAATTTCTTGAAGGTAGAAGTGTCAGCGGGCTTTCCAACCGCCCCTGTTTGTCAGGCTCTTCGTCCGATCTATGTCACAAAAAGGAATTAGACATAGCAGCCCATCGTAGGTCGTGAATGCAATTAGTACACTTCAGCACTGAATTTAGTCTGAATACTTGTATATGGTATCATTTTGTGAGGTAATTTTTGCCCTTTCTTTTTAGTCTTGTTGAAGTTCGTACATTCTCTCTTGTGCAGTTGAATTGCTGGTAAAAGTGGGTGAAGTGGTGGACAAACTCTTTGATCTAGATGAAGAGCTAATGTTAAACTGGATTAAAAATGGTGCTTGTCGCTCTGTGGGACCATCTGTAGATGATTCCCCCGAAGAACTTCCAGATTTTAAGATTGTGCCTTGTATACTTGAAGCAGCCAAACAAGTCCGGTACGTGAGAATTCTTCTTGGTTTTGTGGCTCGGGAGACTCTGTATGACCTTGTTGAGGCCTGTGTCTGAACATCTCGAGAGGTTCAGTGGAGCTGCATAGTTTGACAGGTCACTAGAATGCATTTTCCTTGCGATGTGAAAGGAGTCAACTAGTTTGTTAGCAAAGAAAGTGTCAGTGACTGCTGATAGTTCAAATGAGACAGAATACAAGATCAGTAATCAGATTTTTAATTTGTCTTTGTTTTTTGTTCTGTGTAGATCAGATAATCCGGAAGGACTTGATGTTTATATGCATATTTTGCAGCTCCTGACCACGGTGGATGAGGGCATTCAGGCTATTGGTAAGACGCTTGAATTGCTCATAGAATGGGATCAAGAATGGCAGTAACTTCTAGATTGTCAGATGGGGAGAAAAATAATTTATGTACCTAGATTAAATTTGTTGTGTTGGTGGGTTCTCTTTCTTTCTCAAGTGCAGGCTCCTGATGGAGGAAAAGAGACTTGGAGTTTGCTTTATGACCTCGTTTGCCATGAACTTTGCCAGCCAGACGATCCACTGATCATTGTGCAGGAGCAGAAGACCGTATTGGCATCTATTTTGTCCGTGCTGTCTGCTATGTTTGCTTCACAGACAGAACAAGAATACACCAAGATGAGGAAAAGCAAGTTGGGCTTTCTTTCTGTTCATTTTTGTTTGTTTGTTTTTTAAAAGTTACTTTCACAATTGACTTTTGTGTGTATGAGGCGAAAGGTGGTTAATTGATTACTGTTCACTAGAGATCAGTTCAGAACACAGAGTCAGTTACATCTTTGAATCCAGTAAGACTCTTTACTGGTGACTTTAAAAATCACAGCTAGGTCAAAGTTCTCTTCTTGGATATCTCTGAAGGATTACAGTAATAGAATCTACAGATGCTGTTCAGTATTCTCCACTGGGGAAATTAGTGAGAGTTGCAGAATTCATCTTTGCTAAAATAGGATGTCAGGATAGTAATACTTTTCTTAGTAGAGGGAGATTCGGCGCTTACTTACATCCATCTTTATCGCTTGTTAATTTTTTTATCCATTGACAAGTCTTCAGAATTAAAAGCCAATCTTGGGAACGTGAGTCAGGGTCTTCTGCAGCAGTGTTGTGTCGGTTTGGTTCGTCAGACAGGATTATCTGGATGCATATTCAACATATTAGCCTCACCGAGTTACTGGGAGAGGCAGTTTCCTTCTCCTAGTCCGTACCACTGGCGTACACTTTTTATAGATACACGTTAGCTTGCAGAAGAATGGTTTGGGTTTTCTGCTACTGTTTCCACTTGCTGCTTTAAAACAGTCTCTGAGTGACAAAACACAACACTGTCATAATACACATTTCATACCCATACAATACAAAACAGCTTTTGTATGAAATCTTGCGGTGTGTTTCAAAATTCTAATGCCTTTCAGTGTGATATTCCATTTTCCTGTTACTTCATATTAGATATGCCTCTGATTGGGAGCTTGATTCGTATCTTACAATACATGGAAGGCTGTGGGAAGAGATCTGTTGACAGCTCAAAGGAGTCTGAGCAAGAAGAGACTGGAAGGGCCGATATAAATGAGGAAGATTTCCATTTAAAAATTTTAAAGGATATTTGCTGTGAATTACTTTCCAATATGCTTCAAGAACTGACCAAGGTAAGAAAAAACAACATTCTGAGAGGGATTTCTGCAGGGTAGGTAAGAAAAAAGACGTTGCTATTAATGTGTGCGTTTTTCTGTGCAAGTGAAGTTGCATACTGGAAATTCGTTGGGAAACTGGTCAGAAGGTGAGTAGCAACACGTGTGTTCAATGGCAGGGACATGGGTTTTCCGAGGTATGTGCCTTCAGGGCCAGGGTTCTGTATGCCAGATTCTCTAGGTGTATATTGCCATTTCTTTTGAGTTTAAGAAAAGGAAAGAATATCAATTTATAAACTCACCTTCTCAGCTGGACCTTTTTATGAGGGGAGTGTTCAGATTAAGAGGCTTTTTGTATTAGCTGCATCTGGCATTCTGCAAGAACTGTAAGTTCTGGTCGTTTTACCCATTTTTGAGAGTGAAGCACATACTGTAGACATTGTGTGCACAATTTTGTGTTTGTTCTTGCAGCAGCTATTCATGACATATTAATTGTGTTTCTCATTGTATTTTCCAGGAAAATACTTTAGAAGGACTACACCAGGGGCATCTGAATGAAGAGACATGTTCCTGTGCATTTCAGAACCTCTTACCTTTGTATTTCGCATCGGTGAGTATACAACGAGGTCTTCAACATAGCTGAAAAAATGCTACTCGGGTAGCTAGACCTTTCAGAACCAGGTGCAGAAGTAGGACAGAGGTGCTCAGACACAGGTTATGCCATTCTAGCTGGTTTTACCCGCGCTGACTCCCCTGGCTTACTTCAGCCAGAGCCTCACCTAGATCAGCTGACAGATCGGCTGATATAAGGGTCAGGCTGTGCCAGAACAAAGCGATGTGTCTGCAAATTTATGCTAGTTGAATATTTGTCCCATGCATTTTTGTAGAATAATTATTCTAAATATTTTTCATACAGAGCTTTTCTTTGTGTACTTTTAAACAGTAAACTAAGAGTTTGGGGAAAGCAATAATGTTTCAAAATTCAGACCAGCTGAAATTGTGGGGTGTAGCAGGAAGGTGCTTTGCAGTGGCTGCTGCTGGCTGCTGTTGGTGGGACGGTACATACATAGAAAGATGCATGTACCAAGCGTGAGAATTCTGCCTTCCATGCAAGTTTTGTTTGTTTCTTTTTCTTTGTGCGTGTGTGTCTGTGTGTTTACAATTTACTTCCAGGTGGAGACTTTCCTTGAAGTTCTGCGTGAGGCTGATCAGACACTTGCTGACAATCTAGAGAAACGTTTCCCAAGCCTGAAGGTTCACACCTAAGAATGTACATGAAATATTTTCCTTCTTTGGAATGAAGATTTTGTGCTGTTTCATTACAGTGTTTCAGAAATCAAAATTTCAGTAAATGCAGGAGAATGAGGCAACCTCCTTACCAACAGGTGGCTTTTAAGAAATGTTTTGGGTAGCCCAGATTAACCTAGGGTTAATCTGCTCTGCATGGGGAAGGAAATTACTGTAAATTCCATTTTGCATCTTCCATCCTGTTTACTCTGGTGATTGGACTGTTGATTTGTAATTGCTCTTCAGCAGCGTGGTTTTCTTTGAATAACTCTTTGTTCTGTGCTTTTCAACTGGAGTTGAAACAGCAAAAGGAATTAAATGCACTGAGTGGTTTTGTAACGTGATACTGGTTTCTTCCAAGTTGCTGTTGGCAAAAGGAGGATTGAGCACTAGGGAATCCCAGAAGTCGTCTGCCTTTAGGACCTTCAAGCACCTGATGAAAACAGAGTCAAATTACACAGCGTTATTTAGGGTTTTTTTTCGGGTGTGTTTTGTTTTTTATCCCCTCTTATAGATCAGATCAGTACCTTGAGCACCTGTTGTAACAGAAATGTTTCATCCTGCTGCTCTTGAATCTTCACACTTACACTGAAGCCTCTTCTAGACTGCAGCTCTGAGCTGTGGTGTCTAGGTCCTGTGCAGTTCAAAGGATTTGAGATGTGGTCTAAGCTGCAGCTTCCAACCATTGCAACCAGTTGTCCAGAGTGAGAGTTGTAGGGCAGGTTTGGATTTAATCCCTGGCATACTTGGAAGCTTTCTGCTTTTTTAAAGCAGTCTGTGCTTCAGTTTAGGGATGTAATGTGTATCAGACAGTTTTTTCCTCATTCTTAAGTGTTAAATGTGAATGACATGAGAAATGCCTTGTTAGCCTCTGCTTTTCAGGGGAGCTTAAGATGTTAGGTCATGTGCAGCAAATTCAGTCTACAGTCTTCTAAAAACCCCACTTTTAATTATGTTATGTTACATTTTTAGATCATTTGCCTGCATGCAATGCAGCTAACACTTTCCCTGTCTGAAAAGACAGTATAGCAACACATCGGCTTCACTCTTTCTGTAAACGAGAGTGGAAAACAATTGGTGTTTATTAGGTTTGAGATGTAAATGAAAACGGGGACCAGAGCGTAGAGAATATCTTAATACCATTTACACGCATTCCCTGGCTCTCCAGGTTTTTATAGACTTCAAGCAGAGTGCTGGGCCGTGTTTTGTTTGCCCCGAGTTACCTGTACAAGTGCGGTGGTACGGTATGTGTATATGTATATAGCCTTTTCATCCAGACTTGCCGTTTCCAAAAGCAGTGCAATGTAATCATTCCCTTGGGCTGCCAGCAGTGTTGTGGTTGTTGGCAGGGAATTTAGAACTACAAATAGCTGTCTTGTGCCACCAAATGTAATTGCTGTGGTTTCTATCAATTTTTGTATGCTGTGTGTGTTGGAGAAAACTGGTGACTGTGAATAGGATGACAGCGTTTTCATACTACTTTGACATGTTTTGGGTATTTTCTTAAACCTGCAAATTTGTAATAAAGTTTCTTTTAAAAAAACTGAAACCTGTATGCTCTCCTTCCTTCTAAGTTACAATTAAATTTGTTTTCTGAGCCCCTGGAAATGTCAGTTACTCTCAGTTTTGTCATTTTAAAAGGAAAATTGAACCTCTTTGTAATGTCAGTGTCCTGTGAAATATGTTGTCCTTCAACAGATACTCATTTTAACTCTCTTGCCTTCTTTGCTTGTATGGTCTGGAAGTTAATGTGTCTCCCATCCAGTTGGTAACGTTTTTCTGTGCTTAGTTTGTCCCCAGATGTATCATAAGTATCTTCATGATAGTCCTCCATAGTTAAGAATTATTTCTGTTTTGTGCCTCTTGAGGTTTGTTGCAGTTGTTGAAATTTTGCAATAGTTGTTTAATGTACTAAAAAGCTGAGACAGAAGCTGTTGTTTTATTTTGTTTCTCCTTCTCTTTGATACACAAATACCCAGTATTGGCTGATTAGCTGTTGAATGTGGTGTCACTAATTAGCCCGAGTAGGTGAGGCTCATCATTTCCCCGCTGCAGTTACTGCCTAAGGGGATGATAGCTACTGCTGTCCTGTGGTAGGAAGAATGGCTGATTTCTGTAAGCGGGAAACAGCTGGATCCTGTCCTCTCGCTCTCCTGCAATAGAAGAAGCTGTAGAAATGAGTCCATCAGCCTTGCTTCAGCAGGGTGGCAGTTCAAGTGCGCTGGCAATTTTTATCTCCGGTAACCGTGCTGAACGGCGGCTGGCTCCCCCTGTCGCCCCAGGCAGCTGCTCTTGATCGCAGCAGTTGTGGGTGCAGCGTGGGGCAGCAGAGCGTGGGGCAGCACTGTCTTGAGGAGCCAGGCTGGTGCCCGGCAGAGTGTGTGTGCCACGGCTTCGGCATTCGGATGTGGAAGAACCTGTTTGTAGTGGGTGAATGATGTGTCTGGAGATGGTGCGTGTGTGTTCCACCATCTTGCCAGCAGGGATCTCCCTTGGCCAGTCCTTTGTTAACACCATGTCTGGCTTTGTGGTGCGAGGATGTTTGGGTTTTGGGGTTTTTTTTTTTTGGTTCTCTCTCAGCCATGCTTTGACACTGACTGGCAAGCCAGATCTCTCTGGGCTAGTTGATTTAGAATGGGTATCTTATCTGTACAAGCAGGCGAGCAGCTTTCTTCCAGACCAGAGATCTGATTACCTCTGTAACATCCTCCTTTGGGCAAAACCAAGAAGTACTTGTCGCTGCTTTGTGCAGAGCTCTGAGCAGGAAGCACGTAACTGAAGCATTGAACTAAAGTAACAGGAACACAGTCCTGCTTGGACAGAGCTGGATGTGAACTGTGGCATGAGAACACCTAGAAAACAGAGGTAGAAATCAGTCTGGAGGGCTTTATTTTAAATTAGGCTTGATAGATCCATAGAGTAATTTCATTCAAAGGTAAGATCCTAATGTTCTTTTGACTCACATTTTATGTATATTTGGCATCTTCATCCCACATAATAACATTTTCCTGGTGGGGCAAAGCACCATAAAAACAAATTTGAGATATGGGGAAAAAACCAATTATACTCTTCATCTGCTCCCTTGATGGTGTGTGATTATTGCTGCTGTTGGTATCTTAGTGCTCACCCAACATACCTGTCGCAAATCTGTCCTTTCTGGTAGACTAAACCGTGAAATCCAATATGCTGGGATGTTCTTTTCTGTGCTTCTGCATATTCGGGCCACTCTGTTTTCTCAGTTTTCTGTCGTTAGCTTTTTAGTTTGTGTTCTCTTGTAACTGCCATGGTGATTCCTGTTTCTGTGAGGTTATGTGGTCTCAGGATTGACCTCTTACAACCACCTTTTGGTGGAACTAAGCTGAATGCAAAAAAAAAAAAAAACAACCAACCCCCAAACCCGCAATGTTTATCTGTAAGTCAGCCATCTTCATAGTTTATTGTACTGGTGTGAATGGCTACGCTACTGTGTTTTATTTGAAAACCTGTGCTTTCCCACTAGCCTTATTTTGGCTGTTACTGAGTTACAAAAGCAGCAGTTTCTCTTCTACCTTTTTCACTCAAGAATTTACTTTTGTGTATAGAGCCGAATCTCTTGGTTGAAGCAATTCTTTAGCATATCCTTTATTTTCCCTCAAAATTAAATGTTGTCCATTTTTTCCTTTTAAATGCTTGCTGTTCACTTATTTTTTTGTTCTAGATGATGATTGTTTAAATTAATGTCTTCTGCCAAATTCAGTGAGAAAGGAAGAACCTGCTACACCCGGGGCAAGGACTAGTCTGCTGTAATATTATACAATTTCTCAAAACTCCTTCATGTGAAGGCAAACAAGAGCAGTGAGCAGCTGTGTGTTTGCTGCCCAGTCGCGGCCGTGGGCATCAGCCACGCAGCGAGTGTGCCCCCCACCCCGTCGGAGCCGACAAGGCGTGTGCTAAGTGAACCTGACATCACAAGGTTGGTAGAATAAACCAGGTTATTTCCAATAGCTGTTGACAGAGGTTTTGCAGTGGGAAGTATTGCTTCTGTTCCTCGTTTTATTTGCTTCCCTGATTCAGTTCTTTACCTCTTTTCCAAAAAACATTTTATAAAGCAAGGAGCTGACATCTGAGATTGGTAAGAGAATAGGTTTGCTTCAGGGTTGTTACTGTGAAGAAAATGAACAAACCCAGGGAAAACCCACTGGGGTCCTGTTCTGTTTCTTTCTTCCAGTCCAGGTCTTTGGGATTTAGCTGTATGTCTAAATGTTTCGGAAAAGTCCGGGAGTGAAATTTTATACAAAGACTAACGCAAAAAGAAAGCTTGAAAAGGTAACAGTGGCAGGTTGCTGTGGAGAGAAGGAAGGGAGTAGTAGTGGTGAAAGAAGAGAGATGAAGAAGGGATCCTGGGGACAGAAAGAAAACCGGAAAAAAACAGGAAGAGTTATCACGAAGGGGATAAATAGCGAGTGTGATGTTGAAGGAGAAAAGTACTAAATATCACTAACAATGTTAACAGTCTAGATCTGTTCAGGTGGAACAGCTATGGGGCAGTCACCTATCAAAAAGGTACAACGTTGATTACGTTTTCCATTTTCAAAGCTGCCTCTCCTTTGTAGTTTTTCCTGCTCTCATGGAAATAAGTTTAAGGTGAAGGTGAGACCTTAAAAACCACTGCAGATGGGCAAACTAGTATGGCTTGATATTTATTTTTTTAAAAAATTATTATTCCCCCCTCTGTTTTTGCTGGCTGGCTGAGGTGTCTCACAATGAGGTGAGGCAGTTTTAGGTGCTGCATGCCCTGGCCTTGCACAGGTGTTGAACCTGCCAGAGGTGGGATATGAAAGCAGAGTCCTGAGTGTGGATGCTCATGTGGCACGTTGCTCTGAGATGAGCACAGCAGACAGCAGTGTACTTCTGGTTTTGATAACTAGTCAGGGGAAGGGGCCTGCTTGATGCCTGCCTGTTCTTACTCAAAGAGAACAAAATCCTGCTCGGTCTGAAGTAACAGTCCGTATGAGTGCAGATCTGTGGTCTTGAATTTGACTTCATTTTTGTATGAAAACATATTTAGCCAAAATTAAAAATTCTGTGTGATTAATATATTCTGTTACTACTGTAATGAAAATTCAAGTCTCGTAACATGCTTTTACATCCATGGTAGTTCCTTCATACGTGTGGAGTAGCCGTGGTGACCAGCTGCGTGTTTGTCCCTACTATAACCGAACTCCCATGTTGTTGACACTTCTCCAGTTTCTGTCCATTCATCCGATTTCCAAGGAGACCAAGAAAACCAAATGCACCGTGATATTCTGTGTCGCAATGGTGGCAGTTATTTATTCTGTGCTATAGGTTATGCAAACTCATTTTAATTTTGCAATGAGTTTGTATCAATATTATTTTTGTTGTCATGCACATCATTTTTGGTGACTGCTCTGTTTAAAGAAGTTGTAACTTTAACAAGCCATCTGTTAACCTTACGTAGAAAGAAAACGCTTTTGTGAATTACTCTAATGAAATCACAAAAATCATTTCCTGGTCTCCAGTTGTAGCCCAGTCATCCTATCTTCTGTCAATAGGAGGATATTGAAACACACAGGAAAACACGTGCTCACTTTTATCCTGCCCTGCAATATAGCTACCCTGTTGTATTTTAGTGCAGCAAATTGAGATTAGCCAGTGATGTCAGAAGGTTTTATTTTCCATTAAAAATTCTCTGTAGAGCACAAACTCTTATTTGACTTGAGGGAGTTTCCTCACTAGTCAGGTAGGAAGGCTGGGCACAGGAACCACGGGGAGACATTCTGAGTTTATGCCAGCCTGATTAGTAAAGATTTTGATTTCATGAATTAAGAAAGTAGAAAGGAAGGAGAAACACGTCAGCTTAGGTGGGAATAAACAAACCTCCAAAATAACTCTATTTTGTCTTTTGGGATAAGGTCGTAGAACGGCTGAAGGGAAGGAGAGAAATATGGATAGAAAAGGCTGGAGTAATGGGAAAGGGAAAAATGAATGGTGAAAACATGGAAGAGCGAGGAGGGTCTCTGGCTTTGTGAACCCTTTAGATGGAAGACATATATGAGGGGGTAAAAAGAAACATGGGAAATCGCCTGTGAGCTGGCAAATGACAGAGGTCCCAGGAAAGTCTTTGAGGGACCTGAATGTGTTGGTAGTGTGCAATGTGAGCTGTTCACATGGGAAAGTCCCGAGCCCAAATGAAGGGAAGATTTGTCCTTTTACTCTTCTTGGAAAGGTTTTGACAACTAAAAGGAGATGTGAGATAGATGCAGAAGATACTGGCTTGGAGTTACTCTGAAGTGGGGTTGGCATTTCCCAGGCTGTTTCCTGTACAATGCGGAGACAGGGGACAAACCCCGCAAGAGTGGCCAGGTGTAGCCCCGAGAGGCAAACTTCTCACAGCCTTCCTGCTTCTGCAGCCTTTTGGAGTGCCAGAGCAGGTGGGTAGGGACAGCGACTGGATCTTGAAGCCCAGCCTGCTCGCTTCCCTCTTGACCAGTGCTGTCAGCAATCAATGATCTTCAGGATCAGAATGACATCTTTTACTGCAATGTTACCACAACTTTCCCCAATGGATCAATCTGGAGCCAACCCTGAAGATGGAGGTGTTGAAAATAATGATAGTGCTGCTGCACAGCTGTCATCTTTTGCATTAGAAGAGCTCTTAATCTTGCAGTACCCGCTGTGTGGTAGACTTACTTTTGGTCCACGGTGTAAAGGTTGAGCACGCTTTCTTGGAAGAGGGTGCTGAATGCGACACAGCATCATGTGATTGCCCTTATAGGGTAAAGGACCAGGATTTAATTAACCAGTTGTTCTGCTGATCAGCGAGCTTACTCAGACTTGAAAGAAGTAACCTTAATTAAATTAAACAAAGCTTTTTCCTTCCCCACGTGCTCTGGGCCCTTTCTCTTCTTCTGAGAGGTAACAGAAAGCTTATGAATAACAGGCGCAGTCTTTGTTATTGTTGACCTGTTGCAGAAGGCCAGCAGGAAAGATCGTGCCAGGTGCAGTATGTGGTCTTTGATAGGAGGGGGGCTTAGTTTAAATTCTTGTGTTAGGTTGGCAAAAGGATAAAAACATCAAGCTTTCAGTATTACCTGTTGCAGGTCAAGATAATTTTGAAAAAGTAGTAATGTTTGAGTTGAAACCTTATCAGTACAGAGGAAAGAGATAAAAGAGGTTCGAATTCACTTCTCCTCTTAGCCAAAGGCTTTTTCTATTTAACCACCTTAAACTGCATCACCCCTTGGTGATTCTGTGATTCTGCAGCAGATCTGGATTCAGTGTTTTCCGCCGGCCAGAGGTATCCGCCTGTTCAGTTGTACCGCTCAACCCTCTGCCTGGGCGTTTTTGAGAGCATAGTCACAAACCTAAAGTGGTTTCTTTGTCCGGCCCCAAATGGAGAGCGTTGTGTGAAAGCACATCCTTGTCCAGCTGTGGGCTGTCTTCTCTCAAAGGGAGCTGCTCCCGACAGCAGCCGACGCCTGTCCTCTCCCAACTCGTCTTCTTTTCTAGTCTTGTGTATGTGCTGCAGAGGTTTATGGAGGGAGATGTAATCACAGGAAAGGCAGTTCCTTTATATTCTACTGCGTGTGCTTATGTCCTGTGTTTGTCATTTGCAAATGACACAGTATGTGTCCACGCAGATATCATTTATGGTGTGCTCTGCCCAATTACCGCTGCTTCTAGCATGTGATTTTTCAGGTGAATTTGCACCTGCCTACAAGGAAATTAATTCTAGACCGTATTTTATAAATTGTTTCAAATAAGTGTAAGAGGAAGTGGTGGGTTGAAAAAACTTAGTAAAAGCAAGATTAGTTGATTAAACATAATTTGTTCTTGACTAAAAACAGATTTAAAAATAAGCAGATATTTAGTCCAGGTAGTTTGCCAGATATGAAAAATTAGTTTGACTCATCCAGAATGAACTTTTCTTTCTAAAAATCGGTACGCTGTCTTCCCGTCCCTGGCTCTTTTCCATTTAGTGTCTAGAAGCATTGTGAACAGATGGGAGGTGTGCTGTTAGGTCACTCAATACACAGTTGCAAACCGAGCTCAGCTTGCACAAACGCATCTTGGTTCAATCTTCATTAACCTGTTCTGGTCGACACTTGCGTCCTCTTGTCAGTCGTCAGTTATATGTCTGCTCACGGTTTACCACCCTAATCTTTTACCCGTTGTCCTGCTTACTGTTCAGCTAATGCTTTTAGCCTTGAATATTCTTATAATGTTGTATTTCTCTGAAACAAAATTTTGCACCAAGCGTTACTAAAAACAAAGCTCTCTAATCAAGCAGATGAAACTCATTAGTGTTGCATTTCAAGAAGCCTTTCTTTGAAGCAAACTAATTAATTTTGCCCCATTACAAAATAGTCCTAACTATAATGGGAGCTAAAATCTAATAAGATAAAAGAAACTCAGAGGAGAAGACACGTCTGTCATGAGAACACAGCGAGATGACAGCTTTTGCCAGTCTTGGAGATGGTGATGTGTTTCACAGCTCCGAGGCTGAACATTTTACAGTTCCTAAAGTCCCTGCTGTGAATGGAGGGGTTTGCATTGCTTGCTGGTTTTCATCCTTAGAGCAGAAAGTAACCGTGACTGAATTCACTTTGTTCATGCTGACCAGTGGTCAGCGTTAGTGGCCAGACCAGACTCTGCTCGCAGTTGTCTCTTTTGCTGCGTGACCAGCATTTTAGCAGGTGGGAGGGTGTCTGAAGTCTGCAGACCAAGAACAGTCCTCCAGGCTCATTTTGTTTTGAAACACTGGTGGAACATAACACATTGTATAGGAACAGAAAATCTGTCCATCCTCGGTTTCAGAAAGCTGACCACTTACAGCAAGGAGGTGATATGGGTACAAAAACCTTCCGTAACAGGCAGAGCTGATGTCCTCTGTGATTGTTTGGACCTCAGAGGCAGCTCTTGATTTCCCTTGGCCTTGCTATTTTTAAGATGTGTAAAATATACTGAACACAGTCTTTCTGTTTCTCGTGTTCAACAGATCTAATGTTGGATAGAATTCCTAAATGAATATGAATACGGTAGAGGCCTGGTTACTGGCGCAGGCTCGCGGTAAGGCTCTGTTGTCAGAAGCCCCTGAAGAGCTCTGGTTCTGAGCGGATCAAAGTCTGCTGAATCGCTTTCTGAGCTGCGCTTACTCATATCATTAGCAGTACAAAGCTTTCTCCTTTGTTAGCTTGTTCCACCTCACTCTGAATGCAAAATGTGCTCCTGTTATACTAATCAGGCCAACAGGCTGAGGTTAACAGTCACTTCTCTTATCAGGAGGCTTATTTATGCATTTGACGATTTTGGTTTTGTGTTTGTCTAATGAAAGAACCTGATAATTCTTGATTTTTTTAAAATAGAAATGATAAGGTAGTAGAAATAGTGCTAACAGGATCGATCCCCAATTAATGGAATCCACTTCTACCACACTTTCTGCTTAAGGGATGGAGAAGTATCGGGACCTGGTCAGAGTAATCCCTTCTTTGGATCCCACGTTACTCCGAATGCCAAGAGCAGCTGTTTTCAGTGCTGGTGGCTGAGGTTGCCTATGGCTCTCAGACACTGTTTTCCTCTTTTTGGATGCTTTGTCTTTCATATTCAGAGTGAGCATTTCATGCTCTGGGCTCTCTGCAGCTCACAGCAATGGCAACTTTGGTGCCAGAGCCCTCAGCACAAGCAACTTCTCAACCTCTCCTCTTGCCAGGGCTTTGGAGCTAACGGCCAGGATCGGTGCAGTGTCGTTTGACATCCTGCCAGGAGGGCAGGACTGGTGCACAAACCTGAGCAGAACAGTGTTTGTAAGACTCAGGTTGTGCTAGCTCTGTCCTCTGAGCTGCACTCTAGTTCCTGGCAGTACGCAGATCTGTTTGTCAAGCTGCCCGCTTGGCTTTCCCCCACCCCTGGTTGGTGGCTGCTGCTGGACTAAATCCTGTTTGCTGTAGTAACACGGGGAATTTTTGCTGGCTGGTGCAGGACCAGAGCTCTGTTGCTTCCTGCAGGTTTAACCTGAGGTGAATTTTCCAACACTGAGCAGATAAGAAAGAAAAAGGATGTTGTGATTGACACTTCTGTACCCACTAACTCCAGAGCAGTTGGAGCAAAAGGCTCTTTCAGGACTTTGGTTCCCAGCCAGACAACAGCTCTGTTTGAAATGTAGCTGACATGAAATTTGTGATATCGTACTCACTGGTGAAAACAACCCAGAGAGTGGTTTCTCCCTCACCCCAGCAGTGTTTTAACTAATGTATTGTAAAAAACTTGCAAAGGTTTTGTTAGGAGAAACTACACCTTGTTTGCTCAGAGCAGCATGTAACTCGATTGTAAAAAACTTGCAAAGGTTTTGTTAGGAAAAACTACACCTTGTTTTCTCAGAGCAGCATGTAACTCATCACTCATTACTTTATTTAGCTTTTATGAAAAGAAAAATATTTCCTGCCTGTGATGAAAGGGCTAATATTATTTCTTTAAACAGCACAAAGCAAATATACAAACAGTGGATGGTCTGTTGGCTAGATGTGCTCCAGTAGATTTACATAGCATCTCTGGCTTTTCAAAATACGCCGGCTTAAAGGCTATTGATACTACAGCTGCCTGCACCACGCTGAGTGGGTAATTTGCCTGATTGGTTCTCGCACTTTTCATTGGGAAAAGATATCTGTAAATGTTTTCAATAATTGTGTCATTTGAATTCCCCTTTCTCTTTTGTTGCTTATTAACTGCTTATGAAGCAAATGCTTTATTATTCAACAACTATTCAGTAGCATGGAGAGTTAACTGATTGCTAAACTACCCCTATGAGGATGTAGTCCCCTCCCCAGTAGCTGAGTTTTTGCACTGAGACTTCCAGGTGCTTCTCAGTGGTTCTCTGAGTACAGCACAGGACACTGTCAGAGCCTCATGCTGGTAAGAGGTTGGGTGAATTGCCCTGGGAAATGTCTGTTGGAAGAATGGTGGTTCACAGAAGAGAGCAAATGAAAGTATTCCCTTGTTGAAAGTGAAGGACTTAATATTTATATTTTTTTAGAAAATTTGAAAAGCTTTTGGATTTGGCATTTAACTCCCAGCAATTACGATTGATGCTTTTGAAATATTAAAAATCAGTAAAATAAAATTGGTCTGATTTTCAGACCAGCAGTTTTTCAGGCATCCGTATATGAGGGCACCCATAAAATGCAAACAGAATATGAGGAAGATCCTTAAAATCTGTACTGGAAAACACACTGTTTCAATGGGCTGCACGATGTGAACATCTTCACCCTTCCCTGTGACTTCCATAGTGCTTGCCTGAGTGCCATGCGATTCTTAAAGGCATAACTCGTCTGCAGAAGTTAATTAACAGAAAGGCAGAGGGCTGTGATTAGAATTTGCATTAGTCTCTATCCTAGAGAAGGTAATTATGATTAGAGCAGCCTTAGTATTAAGTTGTATTAAACCTGTTTTGTGCAAGGCTTTAAACTTCATACCCTTTTCTGGAAAAGCTTGAAGTGGCCACATCGCTTCAGGCAAATGCTGCTGGTTAGACGGGCAGATGGCTGGGCCAAATGAGGTCCAAGGGGTGGCCGAGGAGGTCGATATCCCAGAAGCGATGCTGTGACATTACCTCACTGGAGATTAGAGCACTTTCTCCTACCATGCGGGGAGAAGGGGTAATTCACGCTGATGACCTTGACGGGATTGAGAAGTCTTTAGGGCTGACTGACTTTCTCCTTCAGTCTTGCTGTGTTCAGGTAGATAATCTTATCTTTCAGCAGAAGATTAATATCCCTGCAGATCACTCCCAACCTGCCTTTCCGTAGTTATTGCCTTATCAGCTATGGCCAGTTGAACAAAATCACCCTCTGACTCTGTCTCTCCTCCAGAGCTGGAGCACTTGGGAGCCCCTGTACTACATTGATTTTTCTTTTTTCTGTATATGTTTTTTTCCAGACCAGCTTCCTCAGGGTGTTGGTGGGTACAAATCTTGCGGTGTGTCTGGAAAAATGTGCCAGGTTAGTGAGTCCCTGCATTTTTTACCTATGACCCATGGAGAGCAGAGCTTCTCAGAGTGGGAGAAAGAGGAGATGTAGGGCAGAAGTTTTATGTTGTTCTGTTTTGCAGACAGTGAAAAGGGGGTCCTTTTACTGTGTGGCCCTCTAGGGAGGGGAAGATCTGGAGGTGTGACTGCTTTTAATACTTTTCAGCCTAAAACTTTCCAGAGCGTTTATTTAGAAATGTGTACCTACAAGTGTCAGCGCCACTGTCTGTTTGCAAACTGCTGTGAAGTTCCTCCTTTGAAGAACAAAACAGACACCTCACAAAAACTGGAGGAGAAGAGTCCCCTCAGTTAGCAGCTGGGAAGCTGGAATAGAGTTGTGGCCTCTTCTGGAGCCACTTGGCGTTCCTGGAGCTACTCTGGCAAAGGGCCCAGAAAACACAGGACTTCTCTGTCTGACACCACCCTCTCGCTTGGATCTGGAGACTGATGAGGAGGATTCATTTAGCAAAGAATTATGAGGGAATAATGTAATTGAAAGCCCTCATGGTGACTGCACTCACAGTTGCTCTGTGCCAGTGCAACAGGTTTGGTGGCAGCCGCACATGGCAAAGCACTGTCTCGCAAAACGTGTCATCAGCTTGACCCACTTTTGAGCAGGGTCAGAGCTGTTCTTGATCCTCAGATGCTGATTATCTGTCTGGAAGGCTTTGTCTGTGTGAGAGGCTGCATGTGAGAAATCTCCTGGGGACTTTAAAAAAAAAAAACAAACCACTCTATTGCCTTGCCTCTCATGAGATAAGGAGAGCCTGTTTCCCTATGGTATCGATGCCCCAGGTTGTCTCCTTGTCCTTCACAACTCCTTCTCACCTCAGGGTCTATGTAGACTTCTGACATCCCTCTGAAAACTTTTGGTCTCTGTCTGCCTCAGTGCTCCTGCAGATCAGCTCTGTGACAATTCATTTTCTGGGTCAGTCTTTGCTTGTGCGGCGTCCTCTCAGGATGAGTGGAGTAGCACCTGTGCGCATTGCTGTCCTGTTTACATTGCACTCCAAACCTGACTGCTAGGCATATTGTGCCACATGGCTGGTTTCTGTGGTGAGGGACCCAAGCCACTCTTCTTAAATGGTAGGATACGCTGCCAGCTTTTGGGAGAAGGTAGAAGTGTCCTGCTGTCTGTGAAAACCCAAGCAGCAGTTGTGCCTGCGACGAAGTGATGGTTCTCTGAAACCCTGCAGCCCTAAAACTGTGAAGATTCAGCTTTCAAATTAAACCTTTTAAATAATTCTATAAAACCATCTGCAGATTCACTGGAGCTGGAAATCCTGCGTGGGGAGGAGCAGAGCAGGCTCCAGCAAGCACCCAGTGAAAACAGACTGTAATCGAGTCAGTTCATGCTTTGTGGTTCTGGTCTTTCAGACCAGGGCATTGGCTGTGGTGAACAAGCACTTCTTACTAAACCAGTGAATCAGCTTTAATCTGCTCCCCAAAATTCTGGGCACCCAGTTTATCTCTTTATGTAACTAATTAATTTCATATTAGGTTAAATATCCTTGGTGTTACTGTGCTGCTCTCATCGTATCAGCAGCTGTAGGCCAAGCTGACCCTGGGCTCCGCAGTGTTAGGTATGAGGAGAGGGATGACCAGCATCCCAGCAAGCTCCTGCTCAGATTGGAAATGACAGGGCAAGGATGGGAGCAGGGACACTCCTGTCTGTTTATCAGACCGGGGCCTCGGAGGTAGGAAGTGCCCTTAAATCTGGCACAGCTGGCAGGTCAGTTTATTTCTCCTTTATGGCTCTTGTGTTCTGTGGAGCTTGTGTTCTCCTCAGCTCAGCTTCACCATCTTGTGGCTCGGTGTGGCCCCTCAGACTGTCCTGTGCCCTTCCCTGTGCTTCGTGTAGGCACCTGTAGGTACCCTTCAGGCTAACTGAACTGCTTCTGTTATCTCCTGGGGAGAGACGCTCCAGAGTGGGTTTTCAGAAGTGTTTGGGTGACTGGCTCACCTTTGAGCATCTTTACAGGTCTGGGCTCTAGGGGAGGACATGTTCCTTAACACTAGAATAACCTATATGTATACGCCAAGAATAAATGAGCTTTCCCAGTGTGAAAGCTTATAGCCTTTGAAGGAGAGGGTAGAGCGGGTCTGAGTAAGAGGGGGAAAAAAATCCTTCATCCATGTTTAAAGTGACCTGAACTCAGCTGTCTTCTGACGCCTGGGGAAATGTGAATCAGAATTGTATCTTGTGTTTGCGTTCAGATTTTATCAAGGATGAGTGCAAGATTTTGACAGAAAAGAAAGCACAGCAATCTCAACCTGTCTGCTGTCAGGAAGTACTGGAAACCCAGCCTGAGCCCAGATTTCCAAATAAAAGATGCTCACCTGCAGTGGAAGAGCTCCTAGTGGGCTACTGAGTAAAGAAAAAACCCCACATATGCAGAATGACCTGTTAGTTCTTATTATTGCTGCACTGACAGGTTAGTCATAGTCTGTCATTACTACCTCACTGAGCCCGTGTTACCTTACTGTGCCCATTGTTAACATCAGGCTCTCAGATGCTCAAGATTCTGGGGAAAGATCTTAGGAATGGTTTGCGTTTTGAGTCAGCTTGTTTGATGGGGAGATCTATTCTGCAAGAAGTTAAGTCTGTTGTAGAGCTAAGCCATACAGTGAATAAATACTGCATTTTCTTTATCAGGGGGAAATTGAAGCATCTGGTCATGAAATATATCCCATTAGCAGACTGGAACAACCTGGTTTTTCCAGCTATGTCATCACTTACACAGCCGTGCTCTTTCAATCCTGTGCTGTGTTTGAAGTGTAGAGCTAGTCACAGAATCACAGAATTGTTTTGGTTGAGAGAGACCTTTAAGATCATTGAGTCCAACCGTTAACCCAGCCCTGACAGGTCCCTCGGCACCACATCTATATGTCTTCTAGCTCCCTCCAGGGATGGGGACTCCACCGGATCCCTTGGGCTTCACAACCCAAGGTCTCTTCCAACCAAAACGATTCTGTGATTTGGTGGGAGGAGGCTGCGTGGACACTCGGGAGGTAGACAAGCTCCCTCCATCCAGATTCTGGATCCCCTCAACGCCGGGGGGTGCAAACCCACAAAGTTACCTGCAAAAAGTCAGTCTTCTCTGACCCTTATTCGGGTGACCCAGGAGCAGTGACCGAGGAGGGAAAGCACCTCTTTTTGCGCGGGTTTTTTTGGGGTGGTTGGGG
>NW_010426179.1:53396-66657 GCF_000710305.1 Buceros rhinoceros silvestris | reverse complement strand
ACCCCCACCCCGTCTCTCCCCCGCGTAGTGAGAACCAAAGAAGGGATTGGGTTTGTTGGGGTTTTTTTTCGCTTTGCTTCCTCCCTCCTCCCCCCAGTTTATCACAGAATTGGTGCAGCTCCAAAAGGTGCTTCCACTGCCAACAACGTCTCTACCAGGCTACCTTTCATGTTAGCATTTGCAAAACGGGACTGTACTTTTCCTTTGATGCATTCTTAAACCCACAGCCAAGGCTGATACAGTTCAGTAGATGCACATTTTATTAGAGAAAAGGAATTGAAGCTGCTTTACACAATGACTTCAATCACTGTTCAGTAATGCAATCAATGCTTAGATCTTATTTTCTGTATTAAAACCGTGAACTCATCCATTCAAGTTCTGTAGGGGAATATACTAAATGTATATACAAATACTGTAGGGTTAAAATCTCTGTGGATATATACCATGCCACTCTTGGGAGTTTCCAGATTTCTAACAATATCAAGTGTAGAAAGTATTAAATTAAGTGAAAAATCATTGTGCCTTCCAGTTCGCCTCACTGTAGTGACATTTTTACTAACCCTTGTGGCAGTACTCATAGCGCCATCAAACAGTTTGCCTAGATTCACTGCGATTAGTGGGATTTCACTTAATTTAAAACATTGCCTCTGTGTATGAAATATGCCCAAAGATACTAAAAACAGTGCCGAAATAGAAAACCATAATTATATCAAATGTTTATTGTAAGTGATGATTTGCCCATAACATGGTCATGTTCTGTAATTTACATCTGAGAATTAAGCACAGAATCGCTGACCTGTTTTGCCACTGTGCCGGTGAAGTAAAGGACCACTTTACTGACATAAGTAATTCCTAGAAGCAGTATTACAGATAAATTTTCTAGAGCAGCCCTTTGAAAATAATGGCCCCTTGAGTTACAGTTATTTAATGGAATAATGTATCAAAACTGCAAAATGAAGTTTTGGGACCCTTTGGGACTAGCAATCTCTGCAATAAATACAGATATACCCGGTGTATTGGGTCAGCCTTGACCACGCAAACGCATAATGGCTGATCATGTTGACAATGCATGCCAGGGGCAATAGCCAGAGGAAGGGCTTGCACGCTGCAAAGTTATTCCAGTTTTTCAGCCTCTGTCTGCTCCTCTAATGCAAAATATTTTCCCTCCAAACCGTGCCTCAGGAATAATAACCTATTTCAAGAGGAAACATCCCTAGACAAGTTCATATAGCTCTCCCGGAGGCAATGCCAGTCAAAATTAATAACTTGCACCCCAGGAACTGTGGCACTGGACTATCACAACAAACACCTCTGGAGTCTGCTCAGCGAGTGTGTCCCTGTCACAGGGACATCTGCAGACACTCTGCTGTGCTTTCATCTATGTACTAATATCTCCAGGAACACAACATAAAATGAGACTTGCCAGCACCTGTGCCTGCTCCCTCACCTCTGTACTTTTTTCATTCAGCCTGCCATTCCCTGCACATGTTTGAACATAACTCACCCTTCTCCTCGTTTGCGAAATCCCCTTTCAGGGATCTCCTCCCACAAGGATTACATTTTGTGTGCATTTGTAACCACCCTGCGTTGATGTGGCCTGTCATTGCGTTAGATGGGTCCCCGCAGGCTCCAAGAACAAACCCCAGTTCCCTAGAGCGAAATACGCACGCTAACCATCACAGATCTCCACATGCTCTTCCAAGCACCTCTCATAGAAAAAGCCCCATCCATTCTTAACCCTCTTCCTACACTTCCCTTCTCAATCCTGGAGGCACTTTCAAAAATTCCCCTATGCAGTAATCATCCTGAGGACTGTGGCAGACAGCCACAGTCTGGGGACACGGCCCACGAGGGCTGGCAGTGGGCATAGTGCAGAGCAGAAGAAAGCACACCGGGGACTAGTAAACTTGCTGCCTCTCAGATGGTTGTATCTGTTCTGCTGTTCCTGCCGTCATCAACAACAGGGAGCAGCACTTCTCGGATGCCTGGGAGAGATTACGCTGAATTTAAATTTGGCCTTGGTGAAACCCCAAGTTTCCGCCCCTTCTAAATGTTGTGTTGCAGTGTTCACATCCTAAATTTGCAGGCAGATGGGATCATGCTAAAGTGTGGAGAAAAAGACAGACTTGCCCACATTCATCTTGCTGAAAGCCTCCCTGAAAGCCCTATGAAGAAAATGTACATCATTAATTGATACAGCAGGAAAATCCAGCTGCTCTGTATAGCATTTGAGTAGAACGCAGCTACTTTGCAGCTTTAATAACTCTTAAGAATTGCATATAATATCTGTATATGTGGGTTCAAAGGAAGAGGGGAGAAAGGGGTGAAGAAAAAGTGGAAGGATGGTGTTAACGGGGAAGAAATCTCTACACGGAGCAGAGAATTTCAAAGGGCAATTTTTATTTAGCATCCCTCATTTTTTGAGTGTCATGAAAAGACTCTGAACACTTGCTTGAAGAGCAGTCCTACCAGCAGAAAGGCAAGTACTGCAGAGAAAGGATGACATGCAGAATAATGGGACATGTCAGGTGCTGAGATGTGATACTAGTGTTTTAACCAGACACACCCTGACAGAAAATTTATTTAAGCCCATACTTGTGATTTAGCAAAAAGTGTTTTCTACCCTGAGCACGTGCACACATGCAGTCAGTCCCATACACTCCAGCACATCCACTCCAAAACTTACCATTCTCTCCAGTTCCCACTGCCACTCAGTTCTAATCCAGTATAAAACCTGTTGTCACACCCTCTGATGGGGATGTTGTTTTTTCCCCCAGCTGGTCCATACAGCACCAGCAATGGCTTCTTCTGCAGCCTCATTTGCAGGTTTTGTCGTGAGGCTGGACAGGTGATTAGTAAATGCCTGGTGAGGCAGCACCAAGGGGCTGCCTAAATGTGACTCTTCTAAGATTCCCTACTTGACCAGCTAGTGCCTGTGAGAGGCTCATACAAGCTTTGCAGAAGAAGTACTGTCCAAGCTAGAGATTCTCTCTCTTTCGCCGAAAGGCAGGCTGCGTGCCCAGCACTAATTTACCAACCCTTCCGTGGAAGAACACAAGGATCATATCCTATGCCCTGTACAGCCATCATGCCAGGGACATGAATAATAGAGGCCTATGCTCAGACCTGTGTCATCATATGCACCACATAGGAGACTTCTCTAATGGCCTCCCATCTTCTGCTGCATTTTCAGCTTTCCACACTGGCCTCTCTCTGCTCTCAGAAGCTGGGGAGATGCAACTGTCTGATCCACGTCATCATGGGCTGATGAGCAGTACCCAATACATGTCAACACCTAGCAGGAGTGGCAGCGGTGTGGCTGTTGGGGACTGTTGTTCAGCGGGACAATCCCACACAGCAAAATGAATGACCCATCCCATGCAGGGGTCTCACGTATTGAGAACTGAGCAACCGGGGTAGTCTGCAGCGGCTGCGTTCATCTACTCATACACACTACACACCCTCTGGTACGCCTGAATGAGGACACCTTGGAGACATCCAGTCTTTTCACAAATACTCCCTCTCGGGCCATCCCTTTTACTGACGGTGGCTGTGGAGCTGCAGATTCACAAAAATAAAAATACAGTGCTGAGATGCGGAGACATGTACAGTAACCTTTAGAGGCTTAGTCTGCCCACAGCCCTCCTCCTCAGTGGTGGGACTAGATGTGTGTGCTTTGACATATTTTGTAGGGTCAGGGACCCCACAAGTGTGCCTCATGGGGTGACATGGGTGACTGCTTTTTGTCTTCTCCATGTGTTGACTAAATAACATTCCCATCATGGCAGATGGTGAGCGAGTCATTTGAAGCCGAGAAGAAACTGAAGGGGTTAAAGGCAAATCTGTGCCTCCTCCACTTGGTTAATTCCTCAGCATCCTGATCCTGTGTTGAGATGATTCAGGACAGAGAGAGAGGGAGAGAGAGAGAGAGAGAGAGAGAGACTGCCACAGTCCCCAGGGGAGACACCAGAGAAAAGACTTATATTTCCTATTCAGGAGGATTAAGTACAAGGCCATTGACAAATCACAGTAAACATCTGGATGTGAGCACTCCATCTATCAAGCCCTAATCCATGAAGTTATTCATTAATGAATTCAGCAAATTCACACTGTTCTATATATAGGGTTGGCTGATCTTGTTTAATGTTTGGCTTGGAGGTCTTTTACATCTGTATCAACAGATTTTTATTTATTGTATGAAGCAATCTACTCTATCCTCCTTTTGCTTAATTAATTGCTTAGAGTAAATCTTTTGCCTTTTTAAAAAAAAACACACAATGCCATATTTTTCTGATATTTTAAAAAATCCAATAGTTAAAACCCGACTATGTTCCTGCATTTTAGATTGTTTTGCAATTTTAAGCCCAAGTTCCTCTGGAAACTTTCCATCATGCAGTGATGGAAAAAGCATTAAATAGTAATTGATTTTCTTTTCTGTATTTTGTTTTGATTAAAATGAGAATCCCTCTCATTTATCTTCAGAGAGAAAGTAAGCATTGAGTAAATGGTCTGGTTAATTCAAAAGTAATTTGATCAGAACATCCATAATTTATATTGACTTGAACAGCAGGAAAGATGCTGAGTCTTACCGGTGACCAAGCTTATTTGTTTAAATGTTCTATATCTTGTGAATGTAAATTACTCTAAAAATGTGTAATGACCCACGTTTTTTAAGGAGGAAATGTGCACACAACTGTGCCCTTAGAAGTTATCTCTTAAGCTGGAATAACACTATAGTCTGCTCACACACAAACCAGGCTGTGTTTTTGGTTTTGTGCATTGTTTTTCACACAGCTGTGCCACCTTGTTTCTAGCGAAATCTGCAGGCTTTGTCATTGATGTTGGTGGAATCAGCATTTGGCCCAGAGGTTTGTATAAATCCAGCCGCAACAGGATATTTTCAATTCACCCTCAAACTTTTGGACTGTGCCTGACAACATGAATCATCTAAACTTGCAATTTATAATTTCCACCCCTTTTGACTTACAGTGCATTACTGTGATGTAATCTTTCACTGTAGGGACGTGATCTTAAATTGGAGGTCTCATTCTGCGCCATTCTTCTCTTTTGAATTCCAGGAGCATGTTCCCTCTCTCTCGGGTTTTTGCTGTTGTCACAAAGGGATGCTCCGAGTGGACAGTACCAACTGCAATGACCCAGTATAAATCAGAAGAATGAAGACAAGTGCCTATTGAAGGAGTGAAGAGTCAAGACCTGCAGAGCCACTCAGCTATACCTATGCAATTTTATCGTCACTGCTAGTGCAAGTACTCTCACGAGTGAACGTTTGCATCGATGCTTTTATAATGGCTGTACTCCATTGCAATATCTATTTCTGTATGTAAAGCATGGTATTTCTGGGCAAACTGAATGTATCCTTATCACCCAACTGAAAATACTTTATTTTCATCCTATGGCCATTGAAGTCACTGACAAAAAGCTCTTGCCAATTCTAAAGTGTAAGATCAGGCCACTCACTCAGGCTGTGAGGAAGAGGGACAGGAATAGATAGATCAAAGGTTGCCTGTCTAGGACAAACAGTTACAGTGGCGTGTGATTTAGGTGATCAGTCACTTACTTCAAGGTGTCAGGTGGAGAATTCATACTTTTGTATTTTGTTACCAGCTATCTGGCCAGTCACAATCCAGAATCCATTGCAGTAAGGTCTGTCATACACAGACAAAAATTAAGCCGCATAGGCTACTTTAAAAAAGCTAAATGACATGTTTACAAATCTATAGATTTTAAAAAGGAGTGGATTTGCTAAAACATTGAGTAACTTTATCCAAATTTCCTGCTTGTTTCTAATCTTTAAGCAGTCATGAATTGATTCTCAAGAAAAATCAAAATATGTGATGCTTACTCTGATAAGAGCTAAATTCATTAGATTTCTTTGTAAGCACACACAACTTAGCCAGCTGTATAGCCCACCATGAAACTAGGGGGCCGAATGTACTGATGGCTTAAGCAAGAGAGGGCTGTAAGTGAGTCATGGAGAGGAGTAATGAAACAGCTTTACCTGCACTAAGTCTTCAGTGCTGGAGAGGTCTCTGGGGAAACCCTCAGCTTGAATACAGTATTAGATACACAGCAGATTTTTTTTTTCCTGCCTTACCAAACAGAGGGAAGAATAGAAGACCCAACCAGAGGTTGTTTAAAGTTTTAACAAAGGTAGCATTTTAGTAAGCAAATTATATAGTACAATTTATATAGTAAGTAGAGTGGAGAAATATTTGACTTGAAGAAAACCAGCTAGCACATAAATGTAAAATAAGCCCTGCTTTGCTTTTCATACCCACCAGTGAAAATCAGAAGAAAGACTACTCCAGTCAATGGAATGACATTTATGATGTATCATTGTGGTAATGTAAACAAATCTTTTGTGTAAGTGTGTGAATGGGAGGAGGGCAAGGAATGGAAAATACTGTTTTATTTTATACACGTGCACACGGTAGCTAAAGGAAGGGTTTGGCATATGAACACTGACAAATGATGAACAAGTTGCATTTATTTTGCATAGCCACTAAACTCTAGATTGGTGTAGAGCATTTTTTTTTATTTTTTCTATACATCCATTTGCTAGGTTCAGGCTAGCATCTAATCCTCTGGACATTCCCAGAGGACTTAGACTTTTTTACATTTGAGGTGAATTTGGCTTGGCAACGGCAATGCACCATGTTACTAATTCTAATCCTCACTTTCAAGAGCTTTGTGTTTCAGTTGTGAAAAAAACAACTACTCCGTAATAGTTGTTTTAATAAACAAAGCAAAATGCAATAAATAAATACTACTTTGTAGTTTAATATCTGAATATAAGATTTTCAAAGCATTGTCAGATCAAAGCTTTAACAGTATTTAACTGTCTGCAGATGAATATAGGGCCAAATTCTAGTTGTAATCGATTTAAGAGCAAAAAAAGAAGCCAGTAAAGTGATACGCTAATGGAGCTCTGCAGCTTTGCACTAGCCAATGAATTGACTTTATACATTTTGTATCAATACTTGTACAATTGGGTAGTGGAGGTGGCTGCTTATGGTGGTGTAAAACTTTATTTTTTATGAGAAGCAACATTTTAAAATCATAATAATAATAAATTGTAGGGGGAAAGTGACAAATAGGGAATCTCAATCTATTCTTTCTATTAAAAAACATGGTATCTATAAGAAGCAATGCCAACTAGTCTTCATGCATTAGAAGTTCCCTGTTGTTATGAGAGCAACCAAAGGCAAATAAGCATTCCAGAAAATGGTATATGATGATTCTTACTGTGTTAGTTTATTGCTTAGGATGAAAGTGCTAATAATACCTTCTATAACTTCAGAACAGTAAAGGAAGAGAAGGACTGTCCAGCTGGACAACATAATGTCCAATTTCCTTCATGCTTATGCTAATACAAAGTTAAACCATCAGGGCCATATAACTGTAATTCAACCCAGTCCTAGTGGGAGCTTCCTTAATAGGAAAGGCTGGGATGCAGTGTACAGGTGCGTACATCCTGTAGTCCCAGCGAGTTCCTGGCTGCTGCTGCTGCTACCTGGACACTGCTTTCGAGGTTGGTGGCACCGGGCCCAGCCTGATCTACAATGGGAAGCTGAGATACTCTTATGACTGCGAAGAAACCCTCTAGAACATAAGAAATGAACCCAGGAGTGATGGCTGGACGCAGACTGACTTGCAAACTGAGCTAACAGAGGACAGGGAAGGAGATCTGGTGCTAATTTCACAAAGGCTGCAATGGTGATGGCTTCTTGGCTTGGCTTTGAATCAGACTAATTAAGTGTGCTCCTCAATACCTTAATCCCTGACTTTATATCATTCCTTGTTTTCTTCCTATCTTGAGATATTTGAAGGCAATCATGATACCGCATACATGAACCTCACACACACTCCCCAAATACATTTTCTTCATGCAGTCATGTTAGAAGCAGCAGAGAATGTCCAAGTTCATCAGACTGTGCTTGTTCTCCTCTTTGATTTTCTTTTAAGTTAGCTTCTCCTGCTTTCCCCTAATGTAGGATCGATAGTAGAAGTGTAGGAAGAGAGCAATGAGACTGAGAATGTAGAGGAAGACTGCAGCGTTGAAGCCATCAGGGAACGGGCATTCTGTGAAGAGGTTGTAGGAAGAATGAGCAGCAATGGCTACAAATTGGCACTGGAAGAAGGGAAAAAAAGAAGCAGCCAGATTAGGGAACCTACCTGAGACATAACTCAACTGTCCGTTAGGGCCATCATCAAGAGCATCACAACATACTAGTAGTGTCCTCAGCCCAGAGTATCACCTGCTTACCTCTCCTGACATCCCTGAAAAACGTGTCTTTCAAGCCCAACAGTGTTTTCCCAACATGAAAGGGTGTCAGGTGTTCACCAAACATTGAGGCTTGCCCACTGCTGCAGGGAGCAGGTTTGGAATCCAGTCTCTCCTGCCTGACAGCAGACACTGCCCTTGTGCCTCTTCTCTGCCACTGGACAGTAACTGAGATCTTGGAATATGGAAACTAAAGGTGGAAGACTCCCTTTTCCTGGTAGTAATCAGATTGTTATACCCATAACAATTTTGATGTGTATTTAGCTTACAGGGAGTTTCTACAGTTGCTACTTTTAGTCATTTAAACATTCATCCGTTTTTTCACCCTGTATTTTACAAAGTCACCTGTCTCAATGCCCTGAAGCAATGAGTTCTACCTACCAAAAATATGTTAATAAAAACTGATTTCCTGAGTTACATTTTGCATTACAGATACCTTTTAATTTCATACAGTCCTTTCTTGTTCTGATTTTGCCATTCAGGATAAATAAGAATTCTGGACCAGCCTTCAGTGTTACCACTATTTTAAATATATTCTAGCTCTTCTTCCTCTTCTCTGGTAGCTGCATAATTTTTGTTTGCATAATGTCTCTGCATGGAATTAATTCTTGCATATGCTTAACTATAATCATTGTCCTTGTCTGGAACATTGCTTTTATGATGTATCTTTGAAAAACCACAGGGTTGTCAGGATTTGTCACCTCTTCACAGATGAGAGAAGTAAAATCCAAAGGGATTCTCTACAGAAGTACACAGATTTTTCTTTAACTTGCCTCTGTTTGCCTGCAATTAGACATGCTCTTGGTTTTTGAAGAAACAGAATGAAGGCTGCTCAATCTCCTGCCCTACTGAGAAGTCAAAGTTTCCCCAAGCTACTTCCCCACACCTCTCAAAATCAGCCTGTCCTTTCAGGGCTCCAGAGGGGAAAAGGCTGCCATATACAACAGAAAAAGGAGAAATCTAATTGTAAATTTTTCTTTATCCTTCCCTTAAAAGGTGGGGGCTTATTCTGAGAGTACCATTCAGACCTCACCCATCACTTCATCTCTCATAGTGGCACATGTGGATACTTAAGGACACAGTGAATTCCATAGGCAGCAAACAGAAAGATTTGAGCCAGTGAGGGAACAGAGACAGACATCAGGGTCTATAATATCTGACATACGAAGTGCAGAGATGAACACATGGAACTAATTACCAGCTGCATGATTGTTAGGTAACGCTTCCACCATAAGTAACGGTGCATCTGTGGTCCCAGGCTGGCCAGGGCATAATAGCCATACGTGAAGATGTGTACAAAGGAGTTTAGCATCCCAATAAAGAAGGCTGAGGAGGAAAGAAGTAAGGATGAACAAGACACACAAACCACTCAAGACTAACCCTGTGATGAGCTCACAGCCACTCAGATGATGCTCTCAAAATACGTCATGTCACCCCTATGCACGAACCTTCAATCTAGACTCTGCCTAGAAAGGATGTCATATTCTCCCTTCTTTCATACCTAGTCCTTTCATATCCTTTCACATCCCATATCTAGTGTTCAGAGAGTGAAGAGCTTCAAAAGCAGAGGAGAGAATTCCTTATCTTCTGACCTCAGCGCTTCATACCATTCTGTTGTCAAGGTCTCATAGCAAAATAAAGGCTTCCCAAAAAAGAATGCCACAGCACCTTGTATGGGGTCTACCTATAGTGGCCTAGTACTCAGATGCTTCTCTTTTGGTGGAGCAAGAAGGAGAAGCAGTCTGGATACAGACAACGAAGGGAGTGAGAACTAGCCTGGACACGACAGAGCAGGAAGGGTAGAGCTGGAACCTGGGCTGCTGCAGCAGGCACAGCTGAATGGGCAGTGAGGGAGCACTGGTCTGAGTGGAGATACACATGGACCTTGTATAGGATGTTATTGTTTCTGTTTGGACCCATTCTGTTGGTACATTCTTGTTCTGGATGAGGCAGTGAATATAGCAGTCTATAGAGCCCAAAGAGCTGAGCAGATGGTATCAACTGAAACGCACATGTTTTTCACACCTTTAGAAGTAGGTGAGCTTCCTACCTGCCAGTCAGCCCATCTGCACTGTTTATGCTATTTCCACAGCACAAGAAAATACGAAATACAAGGTGTCTACGGAAGCATACCTTGTCCTCCAGGCACATATTTGACTCCTGACCACCACTTGAACAGCATAGTGCCATGATGATACACATGCAGAAAAGTCACCTGTTCTTGTTTCTTGCGCAGAATAAAGAACACCTGAAAGAAGCCGACAAAGGAACATCTTCAGTTTATGGGTTTAGACAAAAGATTTTACATTAAGAAGTGATAAAAATAGTTAATGATGATTCTGAATGTCTCAAACCCGTTTCCTCTGCTGTTGGTAAAAACTGGTGAAATTCTACACATGTGATAGGTCTTATGGGATGCGGAGGAACTGGAAGGCAGAATTTCTTTCCCAGAGCCCAAACTATTTTAACCTTTGCAGTCAGGTCCCAAGGTCCAAAGCAGACACATCTGAGACTCTGGTTGAGATTCCATACAATTTACAGCTGCTTGGATCTGGTACTTTTCAGGACATAGGTTAGATGTTTACCAGTACCAGACAACGATCCACAGGAAAAGTGCTGTTCTGAATGCCCAAACCCTTCTGGAATTTGCATTAGTAAAAAGAATGGGTTTGGCAGATGAATACATGTCAGGCCACTGTATTTCAGCATGCACATGCACACACACATAAAAATGAATCCACTTTTCAGGGAATCAGGACTGGCAAAAAGCTGCTTTTGTGGCTGATGAAAACAGAGAGAGGATTGGTCAATCCACTGGCAATAGGCCTAGGAGGGTTGCACATGATGATTCACTTTTCAGGAAGAATGATGTCAACTTATACCCCAAAAAGCACTAGGCTGTGAAGTCTTAGGCTAGTATATGGCTTACTCCTGCTGACCGTGCAGAGAGGTGGGATTCCTTTGTTTGTTCAGTTATTTAATTAGTTCATTTATAACATAGGAGGAGACCTGCAGACGAGCTATAAAACGGCACTGTCTTCAGGTGAACTTTCAGTTTCACACGGGACACAAACCTTTAACACAGAAGCTTGAGATAGTCTGTGGCAGGACATGTACAGTTGCAGTTCCTTTACTGGCCAACTAACCACTATTGCTCAGCCAGACAGGCAATGAGAGATGCTGTCTGGCAGCCTCAATCAACTATAGCTAAGTTTTTGGGGCACGATCTGGCACTAGCCAAGGTTAAAGCTTCTCCTCTAACACTTCGGTTAGGAGGGAATGACCACCCGCAGGAAGGGTGCTGGGGAGTGAGTGTGTGCAGCCACTGGGACAGAGACAGGCAAACTGGAAAGGAGCTATTAAGAAAGCCTAGCAGCATGATATCCAGTGGTGGTGCTGGACTCTTGCAAGCCACATGCTGTTAAAAACCAGCACGCTGAAGCAGTGCCCACTTCTTTAACAGTTATCAGCCTTATTCCCACAAACAGGCAGAGCAGAACACATGAAAACAGCAGCATTTACTGAAAAGCATCAACCAAATCAATACAGATCAACCAAGGACATTAGCTTTTGGCACCCTGCCCCATTCTGACAAGGGAGCGATGTGTTTACAGTACCAGTCCCGCTGTGGAGCCGAGCCGAGCCGAGCCGAGCCGAGCCCTCCTTACCGTATCAAGCAGCTCGATGATTTTGGAGAAGAAGAACCACCAACACGCTCTTGCCATCTGCTGGGCAGCACAGAGAAACGCTGTTAGACCTCAAAACAAAATCACTCTTCAGTCTCACGGCCCGAGATTTTCAACTGTGCAGGATGTGAATGCTGCACACCTGGGATCGACAGCAAAGGGGAAAAACGAGGGGGCGCTTTTATGGCTGTTGCTTTTTCTTGCCCCCCCTTGTTGTTGATCTGGGAAGAGGAAAGGCATTCAGGGTTGCTTTGGCTGGTTAGATGATTAAGTTTCTTGCTCTTTGACAAAGGAAGGGTGAGCTGATGAGAAACTGTCTCTAGCCTGATGGCAAGCGTAGTGAAAAAATAATATCCAGTTGCATCTGTTCAAAGCCTGGTTATGTCTGGAAGCAAAGTATAATAGGTCTGAATTCAAACAGAATAAAACCTCATCAGCATTTTGGAAAGCTGAAGCTGGTGGGACCCAAACCTCCCTGTGATGGCCAGGCAATGAATAGTTTTACCCAAATCCCCCTACTAAAAGAAATGTTGAGTAAGATTTATATTATGCAAAACTAAGGATATAAAAATTGTTTCTTTCATTGTAGTGATCACGCAGAATCCTTATACAGTCAATGGAAAGAGTCACATATATTTCAGAGGTAATTTGCAATATCTACATTAGACATCTATCTTCAGATTGTAGGATCACCCTCTCTCCAGTGATCAAAGAGGGAACTTTAGATGGCTACGTTGACTGAGATGATTAATTATTAGAGAACTAAAGCAAAGTGCAACTATTGAAGCCAACAATTTAGTGACATAGATTTACAAGAAACAAACTGGAGTAAAAGCCTTCTTAGGCATGCAAATTGCTGTTTATGAGCAAAACAATCTGCATACCCATGGGAGAAATGGGGCCTAAGGCAGGTTTTGTATAGAACTGTACCCTCATTCCTAGTTCGCTTCGGCTGTAATCCACTGGTTGGCACAGGTAGCTGTAGTTGGCCAAGACAGAAGTTACCAGAAACTGAAACAAAGGAAAAGCAATAGAGATCCATTTTCTGTTCAATGCCATCTGTTCCAAAATGTTGTGCATATTAATGTGAAGATAACAAGGTCTCAATCTAGTCCTCACTGACAGAAAATCGATGTAAATTATTCAGCTGAGCAAATAGTAAAAACCTAAAACAAAGTACTTCACATCCTTGTTGAAACCTGAAAAAGAAAATTCAATCTCGGCATATTTGTAACTCTTTGTGTAATCACGGGACTGCTCATAAATGCTT
>NW_010426179.1:45684-53303 GCF_000710305.1 Buceros rhinoceros silvestris | reverse complement strand
CAGCAGGAAATAGTGAATTCTAGGCTTGAGAACCCTGAAAATACACCATTTTCATGTGCAAAGATCCCCTTCTGTTTTGTTTTGGCTGGTTGTATTTACGTATTAATTGTAAAGTCAAAAACTTGACCAAGTAATCAGTGTAACTGAACAATCAAGCACAGACAAGCTATTTTCATACCTGTCCTCAGATCGAGTAGTATTTGCTCAAAAAGAAAATTGCAATTTACTTTAACTAAAAGTAACAATTGTGTTACAAACTAAAATGGCAAATTTGTCAAGATCGAAATGTTTTTTGAACCTATTCAGCCATGTTCCCTTGAAGAGTTTTCAGTAGCCTACATAAACTAGGGAAAGGCTTGGAGAAAGCTGATGCACTGAGAACAAGCAGAAAAGCTGATTAACAATATTCTTGGCAGCAGGAAGCTGCAGCGTGCTTGGCACTCTTGGAGAGGACTCCAGGAGTCTGGAAAAGCAGTTTTTAGTCTCAGAGACGGGTCTCTCACCAGCCAGGCCCAAGACAAAATGAGGAGTTTCCATGTCCTCCATACAATCTGTGTTTACCAGGGAGATCTCAACTTTCAACATGTTCATTCAGGAACCTTTCAATGTTAGTTTTATGATTGAGAGGAAGATTGAGAAACGGGAGGAAATGAGGTATGGTCTGAAAATAACGCTTTCAACAGGGAAATACTGCTCCTTTTGTGGCAAAATGTAGACATTTTCCAAACAGGCTCCCACTCCCTTCACTCGAGTCCGTCAGCAAAAGCTGTTGCAATGGCTCTGGCTTTCAAACATTTCCCGTATGCTGAACTAAGTGCCAATCCTGTCTTCTCACCTCATAAAACATGTAGCTGGATAATGTCATCATGATGAGATTATAGGCAATCAGCAGGCCTCGCAGCTTCAGCGGTTTCCGCTGACGCATGTAGAAGGGCCCCATTGCCACGATGAAGAGGTAGAAGGCAAAGAGAAGTGTGACTGGAAGTGGAGAGTGCACCAGGGGCCACGGGTCTGTCCTTGGATCTGAAAGGCAAAACAAGAGGCCAAAGTTGGCACATCCCATACATGATATGGCAGATATATTTAATTACTTCCCTGCAGCACGCCCTCTGCAGCATGCTCTCTGGGAAATCCAAAGTTAGTGTCTTCTGTATCATCTGTACAAAGCAGTACCACAGTCCTTCTCCTACACTGAAGCTCCATGGGCCAGACTCTGCTAAAAGGCTTTAGCATGACGTTCGGGTTGGGACTGTAGTACTAAAAGACTCAGCTGAGCACCAACCTTCTGCAGCACAGGACATTTTCTGTCACGAGCTGGAGCTCTCACTGCAGGCTGCAAGGCTGTCCCATACACCAGCAAAAGAAATAGTTCAAGACACATGCAGCAGGGATGCATAGAACAAAACAAACAGTTCTGGCTCTTCAGGAGTGTAAAAATTTACAGCTAAAAAACAAAACAATTTCAATCACCAGTGTTATTTCCTTCCTGTCCCGCAATGCTCAGGACATCTGAAATTCTCCACTCCTTTGTTTTTGTATCTATCTATCTACTCAGAGGGCGGACGCTCCTAAAAGCATGCCATTTCACTGGAAAATGACAAAACACTTCTCCCTGCTAAAAACTGCTCTTTGGTCCTACAGCAAAGGAAAACTCAACAGATTTTCTGTCATGCCACCACCTCCTGATCCTGTCTCATCTCTGACCCACAGAAATGCAGGAGACATTAAATCTGCAAAAATGTCCCAGTTCCCATTCATGCTTTCCTTTCCTATTTCAATTGTGATCACTGCTCTGCTAAACTCCCTCAGCATCACCCTTTGCTTTCTGACCTGACAGACGCAAGCCCCAGACCCCTCTCACTGTTCTAGCCCTGGGATCCTTGCAGAAGACCTCTACTGAATTTTAGTCCTTGTCTCGCTGGTGAGCCCGTGGGCCTCAGAGTAATTTTTTTTAAATGCCATTCCTGTCCACACTATTAACACACTGTTAATCACTATACTTTCTAACTTCCCAGTTCTTTACTATTCCTGTTATGGCTGTGTCAAGAGCTCTTTAATATTCCACTGCTGGATTTAACTGTTCAACAGAAGTCCTGAATCCCAATTCATACTCTCTCCTGAAATTCAAATCCTGAAACATTTACAGCCGGAGCACTATGCCCCATGTCCTTCTCCTTCAGGAAACATCATGCAGGCTTGCCATTCCACCTTCAGACATTTTTGTGACTTTTCCTTACATTTAACTCTCCAGCAGTGCCCTGTGGGACCAAACGGGATCTGCAGAACCTCTGACTATTGAAGATCTGAAGTCTCCTAACTGAAAAATCTCAAATCTCAAACACCGAGAAGTAGTTTCTGTATTTTGTATGATGATAGGTTCTACTAGCATCAAAAAGAGTTTAAGCCTCAAAGTATTAACTCATTGGTCTAATAAGCTTTCCCATGACACATGAATATACATTTTTAAAAATTCACTGTCTTTAATATTCCAGAGTTAATAAGCAATCCTGAGCTCATATCATCCTGTCAGAGCCCATTGTACATCGAACCGAAAGCTGCTGAGAGTTCCCAGCAATGGGCAGGGGAAATCCCCTATCCCTTCCTTCCTTACTGTGATCCAGCTGGAGCGTGCCTGGGATATATCTCAGGACTGAAGGGAAGTTTGTGATCATGGAGAAGAAAAACTGAAAATTTGCCTAGTGAAAAAAAATGTGGGCTTATCTGAGGATCACATTCCTTCTAGGTTTGTTTTTAAGGATGATGATATTTATGGGGAAATTTCTATTTAAGGCAGCATCTCTACATACCTCCACTTTCAAGGACCCAGTTGTAGAATTCCTGAGTTTTCTGCCAAGCTGAAACCATCACAAGATCTGGAAAGAAATTAAAATTAGGATCCCCAGGATCAGATTAACCTAATTTATCCTAGACTTGACTGCATCTTGCATAAGGATGCTCCTTAGACAAAGACTCAGGACTACATCTAATGAAAATAGTTTGCTCTCTATATAAAATGAAATTTTGGACCAGGATTAGAGTCATGTTTAAAAAGGAAGGAAGAGAAACCCCTGTAATGATGTAACTTCTATTCCACATGTTGATGTTTTGTTTAAGTTTCACCTCTAAAAATACTCTGTACTTCTGAGGAGCTGTACGTGAAATACCAGAGCCAGAAGCTTTGTGTACCATGTTGAGAAATCAATCATGTGATATTTTTTTCAAAGCAGTGTAGGCACAACATTCACACAAGGCCACACACCAGGTGGCATAACTGCATCCTTCTGCAGGCATTCTCATGGGAGCATCCGGTTCCTCCATGTTGAACCCAGGACAGAGAGTCACAATTCTAGCAGGAAGTTTGGGATTAATTCAGTATTACTGCAACTCCAAACATATTAACTGAGCTATGCTGGTTATTTGTCTTTCTGGGGCTCCGTTTTTACACTAATTTTATTTTGCTTTGTATTGTATATATTCTATAATATAGTATATTAAAGCTGACTACTCATATATACTATGATGCTCTTCCCTTCTTTCCTTTAGCAGGCAGACCTTTTCAACGTCATTTGGAAGTTCACCTAGAAAACTCTTTACTGCATGTAAGCTTGTGTTATGTGCCCTAGCCCTCTCCATTAGCAAATTCACAGGACGAGCTTCCTCCCAGTTTTCATCTCCTCCTGGGACTGAGAATAGCACATTTTCTCCTTTGACTTCTCATAGACTGCTAAGAGCACCCACACCTTCTCTGGACCTGTCCCCTACTCTGCTGTGCCCGCTGGGTCCCTGCAGCACAGTAGCTCGTGCATTACGCAGTAGGGAAAACTGTAGCCTAATATAAGGCCTCTTATACCGGTATAAAGGAGTCTTAAGGAGCCTTATGAATATAAACAGTCTCTTCATACCCAAAACACATAGTTTTACATAGAACTACAAATGCACAGAATGTGCCTGGCACTGCTCACCAACTGTACTTCTGACTTTACATGTCTGGATCAAACCTGTTAAAATTAACAAAGCTTCTCTGTATGCCAGTCGTATACCAGATTTACAGTGGTGAAATGTAACAAGCAACTAAACTTGCTATACCCACACCTCCCAGCCTGCCGCCTAACAGCCTGACATGCAACTGCACACACAGCATTGTGGTGGTGACAGAAGGATACTTGCACAAATTTCTCTCCTGCAGTCAGTCACTGCAGTCAACCCCCTTTTTGGTGTGTTTCTCTGACACATACCCCAAGACCCTCAGCACAAACATGTCTCATGCATATCCTGACACAGAGACACATGCCCTTGTAATCTGGGCAGAATCTGCCAGCAGAGAGATTAGTCAGTGATTATCAGCTGGCTCAGAGTCAAACCGGCAGGGATTTCGTACGGTTACATGCCCTCAGACAATCCATACACATTCCAGCTCACCCTACTCCACTTCCTGTGCTTCCCCCAAACCTTCACCTTGTAATGAATGGGAAAACCCAGGAACCGACTTACCCCAGCACGGCAGCTGGCTTCGAGCCTCTGTTTCCTCAGGGGTGTCCTCAGCACACAGCCGCTGCTCCTTTCACTCCGGGTGCACACAGCAGGCAGCAAAATATGAAGCTGTAAGAGTGTGTGCCATTAAGCAGGCACCATGCTCAGCTTTCTTCTCTGCAAGTGAGGTGAGTACATCACCTGCCAGCTCTCACACAGATGTGGTGGATCTTCGTGTCTCTATAGCACAATTCAAAGTCTCCTAGTGGTACTCACCATAAAATCACGGTCAGCTGCAGACACTGTGGTGTTGTTTCATAACTTTCCCAGAGTGAAGGTTACATCACATACTCCTCCCCCTCCCTCTCTTGGCTCTCCCCACAAGATTTACCAGATTAAGGGACTGGAAAGAGGAGGAAAACGGATGCGGAATTGAACCACTGACCTGCACTGTCATGTTTGGGAGCCTGGCCAAGTGAGAACCTGGCCAGCATTTCTTCCACAGGTTTCTTCAGGACATGTCATGACAGCTTCTCAAACAGTGAAAAATGAGGAATCATGCCTGGACAAGATGCCAGAAAGCAGTTTGTTTGGAGCATTCCTTCAGCCCATCACAAGGGGCTGTCAACAGGCCTTTTGTTCTCTCAAAATACGTCAAAACCACAAAACGAGGGAATTCATAACAGTGGGAACACCCACCCACTCAGGGAAGGCAGAGCAAACTCCGATGGATTCACTGCTTCATATCCAGCCTCTATCCCCAGCAGAGTCAAGTTTACTGTGCTTAAAGATACATAAAAGGATTCTGAGGAGTTTGACAGTGATACCAAGTTTTCTCCTCTGCGATCTCCGGCAACCACAGCCTTAATCAGCAGAGACTCAAGTCAGTAATGGTAGCGCGTGTGATTCATCCTTATGTGGAGATACCAATGCAGAATCAGCACCCTAGCCCCATCCCTCCGAGAAAAAACACAGAGCCAGTGATGGGGTTCTGCTTGGTCACTGAGGCGTACCTGCACCTAGGCTTTACACATGCCCTCTTATTTTCCCAATGGGCATGTTTTATTTGAAGAACTCTGAAAAAAGAGGCTAGCATCATACCTTGTGTCTGTCACCAGATAGATCACACAGATTAGCTTTTGAAAGCAAGATAATTAAACATACCATGTGCAGGTAGTTTTTTGTTGAAACACATCATTTGTTTATGCTGCTGGACAACTACTGTGTTTCCATGACTTGTGGAAATGATGAAAGAAATTAAGCAGATACTTTTGGGAAAGGTGATTTAGGGTGTAGGCTTTGCATTTTGAGGGTGGGGGTTCAGAAAGGAGAAGGTTTGACTGACCTTTGGTAACATATTGGGGTTTTTCTTGTTGATCCAGATTTTTGTTGATTCACATTCAGGGAGACAATTACAGTGAACTTTACATTCAATTTTTTACAAAGCTTCCTATAAAGATCCTTTCTCAAAGTTTTTAATTGCTCATTAACTAACAGGTTTCATTTCCACAGTTTTGGTGCCAAGCCTTAAAAAGGTCCAGTGATTTAATTGTTTGAATCAATGGTGGTAATAAATCTGACCAGCCTTTTCTATCTGTCTATTATATGTAGATGGGACTGTATTTTATTATTCCTATCGGTAACTTTAAGTAATGTTTGTTGAGCTATTTATATTGATGTATAAGACTCAGAATTACATACACAAACTTCTCCTCCAAACTTTTTTACCCTGGTGAAAAAAATTCAGCTGAAATGAATTTTCACAAACACGTGTCATTTCGGGCAAACTATTTTATTGTTCATGTAAACTGAAATAAAAAAAAAAATACCATGAAGCGTATTTCATTTTTAAAACCTGCCCTGTTCCTAAAGTATTCCCAGTGGTACTGCTGCAGCTGTTCACGAGCATAGCTGACAGATGGAGAGAGGACATCAGTAACATGGTACTTTTGCACTCCAAGGATGGGTGTCCTTTGACGGATGTCAGTACAGCTGTGAGGGCAGCTCTGCGGTGACCACAGTGAAAGGGTGTTTGGGCTTTCAGTTTCAGCAAAAACTCAATAGAAAAAAACATTGCTCCTTCACTGAGATGGTATTAGGGGAGCTCTGAACAGCAAAGTGAGTTGGATTTTTCATTCAGTGACTTGTCAAGAAAAAGGGGTATTGAAGAAACATGGATTATGGATAGAGTAATAAGCAACTCAGTTGTGTACAATATGTAACAGCTCAGACAATTCAATCAGAGATTTAAAACTTTCCATATTCTATTTTAAAACCTAGGTATCTCCTGCATGTAAGATGGGTGTTTGGCACACAATCATTATCAATAACAAATACTGACAGTAAAACAATTCTGAGAGCTTATAGACAATGCAGGTTTTGTTATTTGGGCCTCTAATTGCTGTTCCTTCCAAACAAAACTCTACTAAAAGCACAAATTTACAAAACAGACCTGTCTCAATACTCGAGAAAAGACAAGGAGCAGCCTGGCAGACAAGGCCAGTTTCATCTGGATATCTAGGCTACGTCATGGTGGTGCGTTCATTACCACAGCAGAGGCTTCTTAAACCTGACAGGCTTATGTGCTTTACTTGTCCTACCTGTGTTTCAAATGAAGGAGAAATACTGTGGTACACATCTAAACTCCAAAACCTAAGGCGTCTAACCTCATCTCTTGTAGCAATGTTCTTTGTAGCTATGAGCAATTTAACTAATTCTCTTAGATCAAAATTTCTTATCCATCTAAAAGTTTCTTTTAATATAGATAAAATTGCTTGAAAAATGAGAACAGCTTCTTGCTATTAATCAAGTTGTTACATCAAATTTAAGACCTATTTTTTACTTCTCCAATCTTCAAGCCATGAGTATGTTATTATTTCAGTTACCCACTGAATCCAGGCCAAGTCCTAACAGGACAGGAGAGTCTCGGATCCGATATCCCATTCATGTTCCTCTCCACAGTGTTACAAAGGTATAAGCCACATTTACACAACACCGATAAGCAACCACAAATCTGCCTGAAAAAAAAATTAGTAAGTTTACCAATCAAGCAAACTGACTATTAGCCTCTAAACTGCAGGGATGTATGGGGTGATAGTGAAAGCAGTGAAAGACATGTTCTCTTCTGCAGCAGAACATATCTAATAGCA
>NW_010426179.1:14866-45579 GCF_000710305.1 Buceros rhinoceros silvestris | reverse complement strand
CAGGAATTTCAAGCTGTGTTGAAGAATATCTAACCAGTTAAGGTGCCACAATCTTAACTACCAGCACTCATTTAAAGATCTAGGGTGGCCAGATACATTCTAAAACCTGCATATACCTGGCCCTTGGAAAACCTGAATGGCATCAAATTCTTTTCACACGCAATTTAACTGAACCAAACCTTTCAAGTGTTTTATACATGCAGCATATGCAGTGGTTTGTATGCAGATATTTAAAATTATTACTTGTAACTTACGCACGACACTTATGCCACCTAACCAGGAAGTTGTACACCACTAGTTTTAAGCATACCTCTCAGGTGGCACTTTCCTGACTAGCTTCATCTGGCATGGAGGATCCTGGAGCTGGAGAAAGACTTCAATAAAATATAAATGTCAGAGCTGTGGATGCCACAGCACAGGAAAGAAGACAAAAACCCCCAAATCTGTCATTCAGCTTATATCTACATCTGCACTCTTGCTAAACAAAGCCTACAACCACTTATTGGATAACATACCTCCTAGGCTGAGTGTACCTAAGTCATGAGAAGTTTAAGAACAGGATCGTATGGTCAACACTACCAGCAGATGAAGCACTACTTTGCTCCATGGCAAGACAGCCTTCCAAAGAAAGCTCTGAGCTTCTGAAATGGCAACTTCATGAGCATATTTGATGAGAGAGGTTTGTGTAATCTTCCCTACTTCACACTCTTTAACAATCACATCAGCTTTCAATTACTCACAACAGAAATAAATAACAGCTGTTTTTATGAGTACTCTCTCAACAATGGGTAACATAACAGTGGACGTTTTTACAGCAATAGAATTTCCTACTGAATTATAATTGAATGACTCAGTTTGTTTTGTTAATATGCAATTACCAGCTCATATATAATTTCTGGAGAAATACAGTGATTTCAGGTGACAATCAATTAAAGCACTCTGAAAATCTAACCAAACTTTTCAGTATATTTGGGTCTAGTCGAGAAAGCTCTTGTGCACGAAAAAATCCGAAGTCATATCTATTTAGAGCAAGCAGTAGCCCTTAAGATGCACAGTGAAGCAGTTGAAGGAAGAAGCTTCTTCTGGCACGGGGATTCTGTTTCTTGATTGTCTCACTTATACACCACGCAACCAATTGCACAGAACTTTGAAGGTTTAGCACAGATTACAGGAAGAAAGGTTTTGGCAGAGGTACTGAACAGCCTGTCTCTATGCATAGAAGTGGAAGATTACAGCAGCTCTTGCATAAATTATGGTCCTAAAAGCCAGAATTTAAATTTTACCAGCATAGATTTTTCAGTTTAATTATTCTGCATACGATATATGAAGCATATCCTGCGGTCTCAGAAAAGTTATTCAGCCTCTCTGTGCCTCAGTGTGACAGTACAATCTTCCTGCCTGTCTGCATCGAGCCTATACAAAAGACAGATCTGCAGCAATACCTGATAAGCATCTGAAACTACCCCCCCACCCCCTGTCCTGAACCTCGTGCACCAAAGGACAAAAGGACGGGCCTTGTCCCCCAGAGATGTGGCACCTGGGTATCTGAGTTTCGTTAAGCTGCATTCTGTCTGTGTTTCTTGAAAATGGCTACAGCCCCCACACTCGATCAGGGTATAAATGGAGCCCCGCCGGAGAACTGCTTTTGAGTTTTGGTTCTCCTTGGAGCAGTGGGTTATGCAGAGGAGACCTCTCCCCTCGCGTCTGGGACGCTAGATTGAGGATACTTCCTGAGACACTTTTCTTCTCTCGAGCCTGGACGCTGGCCAAGTGTACATGTCTAGGATTGAGTGATTCTTACCCCGGTATTGGTAAGATATTTCCTTTCTGTATTATTAAACGAGAGATTCTCCTATTGTAAGTGGCGGGTGTGTGTTTTAGATAATCTTCCCTTGGGGTATATTTCGTGGTTTTACGTAATTGGCCGTGTAGTAAAAATTTCTTCCACTGATATTCCGATTCTGCGTGGGAGAAGAGCTAAGCAGATTAATTTGTAATAAATTTATGTTCCTGATTACAACTGCTTTCTGTCTTAAGTGCGTTCTCGCCACACTCAGTTTTCAAATCTGTAAAAGAAGGAAAACTTGCCTATCTCATAGGTGAAGGTGGTGAAGGTGACCTGCAGTTAGTGTACAGCCACATCAGCCATAGTCTGCCCACATGGGTGCAAGGCCAGGATTCTGCTTCTGGCTCCGAGGCTATTATCTTTATGACCTTGAGCAAGTGATATCAGGTGTGAATCACCTTACAGGACACCTAAATTTAAGTGTCAATGTACAGGCATCTACATCTGATTTAGCTTCTGTTATACTTAGGGGAGCTTTAAGGACTGATTCAGTAGTCCACATGCAGGAACCTACTGACATGGAGGGTTCCCGAAGTTATCTCACCTGACCTCCTGCTGCTTCAGTAGGCAAAGGATTCCTGCATGTTATGGGCCATATCTGTGAGCTCCACATGGTTATTGGAGCTATCTTAAGGCATCTCCAGTGGCACTAGATACCTGTGCATCAGCATCTGAACTGAATCCTCTTTGCTTCTATACCCCCCTTTTGCCAGTCTTGCCTACTTACTTGGCCAGTTCTTTGAGGTAAGAATCTTTATGACTGAGTCTTGGTTGTAGGAGTCTGAAACAGTCCTGTCTCCAAAAGTGCATTCCCTAAAGAACTCAGAATACTTTGACTTTCATCTCAAAGCCTGCTGACTATTCATCATGTCTTGAATCAGTGTTGTTTCAAAGTTGGACTGTGAAGAAGTACCTTAATGCTGATCCCAAACATAATTCAAACATCTCCCAGAAATGAGCTGAAAAATATTTCTTGAGCAATCAGGTAATAACGGCCTTTTATAAAAACACCTGCAGCCTTTAAGGGTCATGAAAGTATCAAAGTTTTTATGCTAAGATCTTAGCCAGAAGTGAGAAGCCAAAAGAAAGTAAAGGCAGAACTGATAAGCTTTCATTTAGACAATAGGTTGGGGATTATCTCACCTAGCATTATATGCCCATATCTGAATTGGTGACTCCAGGAGCCAGGAACAGTTGCACAGAAAAACAGGATCCTCTGGAACCTGCTTATCTGACATAACTTAGATGTCAGTCTTAGAAAGCAGTTGTTCTCTGGACTTGCCCCTCTTTCTCCACTTGCTTAGAAGGAGTCACTGATCACAGAATCATAGAATCATTTAGATACGACCTTTAAGATCATCAAGTCATTAACCAAGTACTGCCAAGTCCATCACTAAACCATGTCTCAAAGCACCACATCTATATGTCTTTTAAATACCTCCAGGGATGGGACTCCACCACTTCCCTGGGCAGCCTGCACCAGTGTTAAACAACCCTTTCAGTGAAGAAATTTTTGCTAATGTCCAATCTAAACCTGTCCTGACTCAACTTGAGGCCATTTCCTCTGGTCTTATCACTTGTCACTCTGGAGAAAAGACTGGCACCCTCATCGCTACAACCTCCTTTCAAGTAGTGTAGACGGTGATAAAGTCTCCCCTAAGCCTCCTGATGAACTCTGAATCCCAATCCAAGGGATGACAGGAATATTGTTCTAGTCCTAGAGCTCTACAAAGCACACAGAATGAACTACCTTGTTCAAAACCTGTGATAAAAGCAGCACACAAGTCTCCAAAACCAGATCTCATTTACAATATGCATGAGCCATGAGCAGAACATACATTTAATTACTGCTGCTATTAACTGCAACTAGTGCAGTATCCACATAATAAGACTACAGTGCTGTGGCTGCCTGATCTGGAATAATGACCCCTGTTTCTTGTTTTCCCATCTGAAATCACAGAAATACAAAACCTTTATAGACTTTTCTCTTTGTAATAATTTAATGTTTCAGTTCTTTTGAGAATTTTCCTCTTCTATTTCACTCCCACACAAAACCACTGATAGCACTGAACTGTGAAATTAATTCTGACCAGCTGTTCCTATCGAAGGGAAAGTACATTGTAGTACTTACCACTGAGCATTCACTGCCATAGGAGAAGGAAATTTTTTTTTCTGCCTGTACCCTACCATTTGATAGTCCTCCACTACATGCACCTAGCTGATCAAACATACCAGTCATACTGGATGCTACTTCAGAGGCTAAAGAGAGATATAAATGGTGCACAGATTTTCTGCAGGCCACCTACAAATAACTGGGGATCCCACTCCAGGAAAGAGGATGATCTTGTAATTGAAATGCTGGCATTAGAAGCAAATAATGTGTATTCTGATTTTGAAATCAGATGCTCTGAATTACCACACCAACATCTGTCAACTTCATGGGGATTCTGAAAGTCTAAGACATCTCTCCCTCGTCTTGTTCACCTGGCAGATACCCATATTGTATTGCCCTCTGTAAAGATATCTACAACACATCAGGCTCGCCTAAAATCTCTCTGTTATTCCACCATGCTTTCATCCTTTTCTGTTTCAGCCCTACACCTGAAGAAACTTCCCCACAGAAATTAACATGGCTACTGTCTCTCTCCTTTTAATCTTCAAATTTTTCACTCTAATTATGCCTGCAAATTGCTCCATGTTAACGGTCAGCAGGCAGCTGCCAGACCAGGATGTCTCCCTAACTCTTGACACTTTACTTTCTATTCCGCTTTTGCCCACTTCTACCTTTATCCTGACCATGCCTGCAAAGCACTTGATTGTGTCTAACATGCAGATTGCAAGCTCTGCAGGATCCAATTCCCCATGCAGTGACTACCAAAGTACTTTTAGTAGCAATAAAAATTGAGGATGCAAAATCCTCTTTCCTCCTATAATGACCTGGTACATCTGCTCCCAGTGATCTGGAAGTCAAATAGAGCAGATATTTATAGGAGCCAGAAAATGAACAATTCAACTTTCCAACTTCTAATAGTGGATTGTGTGGCCACTAGGTAGTACATAATGTTCTGATCTCTTTCTTTCTGATGCAATTACTATTTGGAAAACAGCAGACACCTTCCTGAAATTGCCTTACACTTACAATAGCAAAAAGGTACAGTTTTGTTATAGCCTGTCCTTAATCTCTGTGCATGGCCTATGTGAAATATAAGACTTTGCCTCATAACAGAAGGCATAGTGACATGAAATCTTTATTGGGGTGACATACCTTCTTCCAAACTGAAAGACTGGCATGATACAATGATTGCACTTCCTTACTGGGGAAGACTTTGGCTGGATTTTATACACTACTCTCACAGCAATGAAAACATTATGGATGATCACTAGGGGCGGAGGGGGAAGCTATTCCCCCTCCATTTATTGCAGAAAAGTATGCAGTTGTGACTCCAGTTCTGGCAGACTCTTCAGGCTAGTGGTGAATTGGTCAATAACTAGCAAGGCCATAATGCAGACAAGCAGCTGCAGAGCTGCATCGTAGAAGTGAGTGATGTGAATCCCTTGTAACTCCCTGAGGTGTTATGAAACTTAATCACTGTTTACATATGCTTGGTGATCTTCAGATGAAAGACAATATGTTCATGGGAAGCATCATTAATATCACTGTTGCTGCTGGCTAGTACAGTCCTCATAAAGGTGACAACAAATTAGCCAGAGTAACATGCAGGGATTCTCCCTCCTGCTGCTGCAGCAAAGGGAAACCTACTGCTTTCCACTTCCCTGCAATAGCATTACTTACTAGGGTAAGTTAACCTGTCCGATAGTCATGGGTCTGGTCATATTAACCGGCTATAAGCCAAATCCTGGATGTGGACTAGCAGTCCTGCTTTGGTAGCTCAGTATACTTCAAGCTGTGACAAATTTCAGCCTTCCTTCCTATCTTAACTACTGCAAGAAGTTTGGAATTGATTCCTATGTGGGATAGGAAAAACATGCTTTGTGACAGTCAATACTCCTAATTGGAAGTCAAGGCACTACCCTCCTGAGAGGCTGACCTCTGCCACGGGAGATACAATGCAATACACAGCAGACACTGCATTGGAAAGAAAGGCCATTTCTGAGTAGGCACACACCTCTGTCTCATTTGTTTGTTAAAAAAATGGATGGTGTACAACTTGTTCTCTTCGTGTCTAACATATCACAGAAGCCTCTCAAATGACTTTCTGTCACGAGGAGATTTAGGCAGTTAAAATATGATACAATGATTCAATAGCTAGCAATGCCCAAACTAGTGATATAAAGAAAGCAGACAGAAGAAAAAGAGCCTGCTTTTGCAAAAAATGTTCACATAGGTTGCTTTCTTAAGACTAAACAAATTGTGCAATCAAATTAGAATAATATTCTGAGCCCCGGGTTGATAGCTCGATCTCTATACTAAGCAGATAGTGCAGAAGCACAGATTTAAAGTTTTTCCGCTGCTCCCTGCAAAAGCATACCCCAAGGCATGTACTTAGGACTCTGATATGTAAAAGCATGTTGCCAGCGTAAGTAGTCATCATGCTGGTTTGTGCAGTGCCACAATCACCCTCCACAATAATCCATCAGTAGGTACCTCCCACGCCACATACAACTAGATTCACTTGGGGATTTCACAGCCCCAGGGGTAACGGCTTACCCAGACAACAGCTGCCACAGTAAAAAGTGTTGAGTGAAGGGCCTAATGTGACATCTGAGTGCTCCTAGTCCTATTCTGGGGAGGTGGCGATACAACAAGAGAATTCACTCAGCAGTGGAGACAAGGCAAGACATTTTCCACACCCTTGAGAGACATTGATTAGTCATAAAGAGGATTGACCAGTTGTGGTCCCAAATTAATAGAATAACGTGCCCCTTGACAGTATCAGGGTATCACTTCTGTTGGGTCCCTTATACATCAGTTAAATGGTTTATCAGAGACATCATGTAGGTCTCAGGCACACGTTCATTCCCTGTGAGCTGCCTGGAAGTCAGACATAGATGACAGGGCTCAGCTGTGGACGAGGGACTGATACCAGTTATTTTATTAGATGAACATTTTTTTTTTGCCATGTAGCCATGAGCCTTTATTCACATCTTAGATATCAGGGTCTCTTTTTCTGTACTTGAGAACGTTAAGCAGATGCATCTCCTGCAAAAACGATGTTTAAAAGTTAGCAACGATGGCAAAGTGCCCTGCAACCGGCCTATTGGGCTACAGGTGTTTTATCATAACTGGGTGCTACTTAATAGTATGGTAGGACTTTCCCCTTTTCCCCACAGAATTTCCTGAACTGGATGTGATTTTTCAGTAGGTGACTGGATTTCATCTCCCTGGACAGCAACTGAAGACATTGAACTTGTCTTCAAACACAGCTACAAACAGGTGTATGAATACAGGTAACAGAAAGACCGGTTGTTTCCAGGCTTGTGGCTGCAGGTGGGTAGAATTTCACTGTGGATTGTGACTGGGAATGTTTGAGAAATGTTGATGGTCTCTGTACCAAAATGGTACAACTCACATATCACCTGGAGAGGATAGAGAAGTGTAGCAAGGAAAGCAAAAAAGAAAGCAATAAATGAGTGTATGAAAGGGTAAGCGGGTTCTTTTTTGCTCTATCTGGCAAACTTCAACACCACAGATACTGCCTGCCCTGCCTGATAAGCAGAGATAAGAGGATCTAATGGAATTTAAGCACAAGAGGATGCATCCTGAAGTAACACATTCGCTTCCAAATACGATGTTCTTACTTAAACGTCTACCTCAACAGGATTTCACCCTCTTCTACCATCACTTCTTCCATGGCCTGTAGTCACACAGACATTTTGATTGTTCTGTTCTGAAGCCTCTCAAGTTTGCCTAATTCTTCACTAAAATGCAGTGACCAGTGATGAATACCATTGTCCAACAAAAAACATCTAAGTAGAAAAAAGAGTGGAATAATTTATTTAACTTGTCATTTCTGACACTCCTTCTTACATACGGTACTCCTACAAACAATGTGTAATAAATCATAAACTCTCTTAAAAACATAGTAAAATACTGAGATTGAGGTGTGGACTACCATTGGAGAGCCTAGATCCTGGTTATACCATGTCAGTCCGGCCCACTGCAACCCACAGCTCTCAGTTATTCCTGTCTGAGCCAGGCTGTGTTTGCCTTTACTCTTTTACTGGTATCAATCCTATAAAACAGGGATAAGTTCCTTACAGGAAACCTGTAAGCCTTACTAGCTCATTAATTTTATACAGGTTTTTTGAGATCCTTCAATTTAGAGACACTGTATAACTACCACTGGCCTTGTTACCACCAATGTTTAATATAGGCAGGTATTCCTATCTCTGTTCTACCACGCAGACATAATTTCTCCACCACCCCATTCCCTCCCCCCAATCCTCTTTGAGTTTCATTATCACTTTCCACTTAATACGTCTCAAAATACGAGAATCACTGCCTTCACATCCTCCAAGTCATCTTTCTGTTCTTCACCTGCAGTTCTCAGCTCCTTTTGAACACAAGCTAAAGAAGCAAGAACATAGTGGAAATGCTACAGAAGTCCAGCCTTGGATGTTTATCTCAGAAATGAAGTTATGTTTGAGAGTATTATTCTTAATATTACTGAAAATTTGTAATTTTCTACAAAACACCAAAAAAACCTACCAAAGAACCCTCTGGCAGTCGATTAGTCACTGTCTTGTACTTTCTGCAAGACAAATAAATCTATGCTAGGTAAATAAAATGTTAAATGCTACCAAATCATCCTGGCAGGAAAGTATGCTTCTTTACAAGGACTGAAAGGAGGATGCTGCTAACACCTGAGAATTTGTCAGGGAGGTGCTATGAATCAGACAATGATCAGGCTTGGAGATGTACTGGCAGGGTTCTGTGCACACACAGACCTGGCAGAAAAAGCAGTGGTAAGGCTTGAGTATCAGCATATATGGTGTGGCATTGTTGCAGCCTGCCAGACTCACAGGGAGGGCTTGCATTCTACCTCTCCTGGCTAACGCAAATAGCTCTTGAAATCGAGCAAGTGTAGGGCTATACACCAGGTACTTTTCTCTTTTTTAACCTAGTTTGCTTTCTCATTGTGGTGTTCAGATTAACGGAAAATTGTCACTGACATCTCCAACCTCTACAGAATTTCCACCTCCCTCAAGTGAACAAACTAGTAGGCCAAATCTGTAAACAGAAAGCATTATTCAATATATTAACACTGGAATAAGTACCGTCGGGAACTGTTACAGTGATAGATCCTAATACATATTTTTTTTTCTTTCTACCACTAGAGGCCTGTAACGAGCTGTGTATTTGGCAAAATCCACCTTATCCACCTTATCCACCAATGGCACAACAGTACCATGAGCACAAATCTGCTAAATGTTTTAAAACAAGTTTCTGCATACTTAATTTCAACTTTCAAAGACAACTCTGCCAATGACAAAAATTCGAACTCTTCAGTGGTTTAACATGATGATAAGAGATGACCCTTAATAATCAAATCAGATACTATTTATGCACCTGAGTAACTTTTCTCAGCTTTCTTCAAAACTCATGGACTGGTCTCTTGTGTATTGCTCAGATTTAGATCTACTGAAGAGACACCCAGCCAGCTAGTGTCAAGTCAGGAGTAGATAGAAATTGAGGAATAAATCTGCAAATATACTACACTTGGGCATTTGATTTGAAGATATAGCACATCTGACATCTTCACTGTTGTTAGTAGACTGAAAAAAGTACCTCACCTATGCATGAAAGCTGTACTTGATGCTATTAGAGAAATAATTTTTTCTTCTAAAATAGTAATGAGATGGATATTTCTTAAAGCAGTAGTGCTGTTTACAATGTTCAGGTTTGGGGCAGGGGGGGCGGGAGTGTTGATTTAGCCATTTGATCACTCTACTTTCCCGTGATAGGACAATATTTTCCTCAGGTATAAAAAAACTTTTCTGTGGATTTTAGAGGAATCACTGAAATCTCACTCTATAACTGAATCTCTGGGTGAAAACAAACGGAGCACTCAGACTGGTGGTTTGCTGCTCCTGACATCCTCCAGACTACTACTTCAGGTCTAATGGTTACTCCCTTACATGTTGGCCTTAGGTACATCATAGGTATACAGGGACATAGCCACTGATATTTCACAATATTCATTTCATAGCTCCTGATTCATACTGAAGAACACGTTTCTTCACAACTCACTGCACACACTTCACTGGAAGTCTTTGCAGTGGAAAGTGAGAGATGGCAGCAGAAATTGCTTCCTGGGATAAGATCCATCACACCTAAGTTTACCCACCTGGAAGTTCAATGACTTCAGCAAACCCTCAGCCTGTGGAGACATACTAGTATTGTTAGGAGGTGAGTCACCGTGCCTGTCAGATCTACCACAGAGCAGCATGAATCACCCGGTAGCAGTGCCTAGCTTTTCTACTAAGGAAAAAAGGAGCCTAGACAATTAACTCAGACTTTATGCCTAAGTATTAGATAATTCACATCGTACTAAACATCCCTTTCACTGCCTTCAGTCTTGCAAATCGACAGCAGTACTTAAAATACACGGGTCTGAAGCCCTCTGCTTAGGGCTTTGTGCAGTAGTTTCTCTCTGTGGAACGTAATGCAAAGCGAGCAAAGTCTAGTGTAAAGAAACGGAGAAGCTTAGATTTGCCAGTGCTTCCTCCCCCCACTTCTGTGGCTGCAAATTACTACATAAAACATGCGAGTCTCAAACTCATGCAGAACCCCTAGGGCAGTCCTCTAACAGCCAACAGAACACACAGCAAAAAGGCATGACTTTGAGATCCCCATAGCAGGTGCTGTGCTTCCCTACTCTGCTCTTCCAGCATGTGTGGCACTTCCACCATCTCTCTCTGAACAGAGAAGGATGCAGAGTCTGAGAGCAGAAAGACAGTGATAAAGCAAAAGGAGGGGGAGTTTAGGAGGTGGAAGCGCCTCCCTTGCCACCCAAGCCAAAGCCTGAAGGTGACTCATCCTCCTCTGCGCTAGCTCTTGCACAGCTCCTGTAACGGGGAGCTTCATGCGCCATTCTTCCCTTCATTCCCCTTTCCCTTCCTTCCCTTTAGAGATGATCCAAAAAGTCCTCCTTCTCCCTGTGAATGACTTCCGTCCCATTCCTTCCCCAGAAAGATCTTTTCTGCTTGGTCACTGGTGTATCCAAGTTCTGTTATCATGCATTACTCCTGGCACTGAATAAGCCTTTAGGCATTTACTGCAAAACAGCAAAATAGCAACTCTGACACGCTCGGTAGAACACGCATTCAAAGTCAGGTTCTCAGCAGATATAAACTGATGTGGCTCCAGAGAAAAGATGACCCTCAGTACTCATGTGGTCACTTGAGGCAACAAATGCAAAATACTGCTGTAAAGACTTTGAAAGCAGACTGATTTTAGGTGGGTGCAGCTTTGCTGATTTTAAAACTGTGCTGCTTCTAATTCACACCAGCATGGGAATGTTCGATAACAGACAATAGTGCGCTTCAGTGCACAGCAAAACCCATCTTCCTACACTCGGAAAGGAGGTGTCTTCTAAAATTAAACTTCATTCTGCTTAGCATTGTAACATGCTGAATTTTCATACTGAAATATGGCATATTGAAGAGCCGATAAACAAATCCTCAGGGCTGAAGCTTCTAACAGGAGAATGCAGCCAAGCAGAAATATGCTGCCTTTCCCCAGCTGTAGATTTGGTGCAATAACTCAAGGGAACAGAGACCATCTAAATCTCGGTGTCCCTGGCACAGTTGTGTATTTACTTGTTCTGCCAATGCAGAAGACCCAGAGGACTCAGTAACCCTGGGAAGCTAATGAGCTTCTAACTCAAGGAAATGCTCACCATAGCAAGCCAGCATTCCTTTTCTGGGGTTGCTAAAGAATACATGCACCACTGGAGTCATCAGGGAAGGCTTGTTTTCTGCCTTTCTTACAACCACATCAGTAAGCTGATTCAAACTCTGCAAAAAATATGTGAGAAGTACATAACCATCCATTCTCTCATCCTAAAACAAGCCCTTCAACCTAGCCAAGGCTGCCCTTTAGGCAAACAGCTTAGCTTTGCACACAAGAGACTAGCTCCCTCAGCTGCTCTAAGCAGGTGCAGTTGGTCTTACGTCAGGGAACACCAGCTGAGGCTCGGGTCAGACCTTTCTGCTGGGCCCATATGTTTCACAGGACACCAGTGCCATACTGTTGCATTTTAAACAGTCACTCATCTCCTGCAATGAATAAAAATCGAAAAGAAGCCTTCTAGTAATGGAGGCAGAACACCTCAGTGCAACTCAGTTGCAAATTTTTCCTCTCCTATGCTGCACTGAAAAAATGTGGAGAGCCATCAGATGCAAGGGAGATGGTAACAGTCCAGCAATCAGGACCGCAGAGGAAACCTCCCAACTCAATTTTCGTTTTCACAAATTCTGCAACGAGCTTCCTTTAGCACTTCCGGAAGGCCCTTGTCTTCTCACAGAAGATGGATATTTACACCAATATCATTAGACAAGGAAGCTCAAACCACTACTGAAAGATGTATGAGTGTTACCTTCTCTGCTTCTGTCTGTCTTCTTTGGGACGGAAGATGTTCATACCATCTCACTGGAGACTACTAGCTTAAGCATTTGTACTCTGGAGACATCCTCTCATTCCTCAGCCTCCGTATAACAAACCAAGTCTTTAATGTCAATTTTACAAACAGCTTCTAAATTAGGATCTTAACACAGATGATGAAAATACCTGCAATAGGCCAAAGGGAGTTGCCTTTTGGGAATTCGAGCCCTTATTAGTTGAAATGAAATTTTGCCACCTCTGTTAAGCATTTAGATTAGCAATTGGATCAGGCTGAGGTCCTTGGGTAGTCATCACAGGGAGGAAGGCATCTCTGGTGAGCAACCGGCTCAGATGAGGTTTGAACTGCTTTTTGTAGATGTTTGTCTTTCCTTAGAGGAAGAGGGATAAGGAGTCACTGACCTATTTAGAGTTCACAGTTATGCAAAATTAATCTAGACCATAAGCACAAAAGAAGAAAGAATTTGTTTTCTAGAAGGGCTGATAGAGCTATCCATATCTCAGGGGGTCTTCCTGTATCCTATCAGGCTCCCGTGGGAGCCTGCATCTTCACTAACTAACAGGTTTGGATTAAAGCTAACTTGTGTCTCACCAGTGCACTGTTAGAACCAGATTTATCTGTGCAGAGAGTGGGATATGTTTTAAATAAAATACCCTTCTGGAAAAACAAAACAAAACCAACACACTGAAATACCAAAATATAAAACCTAAAAGGCTGGCTTTGAAAATTTCATGTGAAAAATAATCAGATTTGGTCTAAGTGAAAAAGTGAAAATGTTGTTTGCCTAATTTTAAGATGGCTGTGAGCTTAAAATTTTATTTTAAGTATTCAACACATTAGAAAAGATACAAATAAAGTATTTCAGACTTTGCAAAATGAAATTATTCTGGCAGAACCAGGGAGATACGTCAGATTCACAAAACCCTGGCCAAAATATTCTGCTTAATCTATGTTGATTGTTCAGAAGTTACAGCAGGAGATACGCTGACTAGATATAAGGAAAAGAAAATCACTGTGAGCGTGGTGCAGTGCTGGAACAGGTTTTCCAGACTCATGGTGGAATCAGCATCCTTGGAGATTCTCAGACCTTGACTAGAATGAAGAGCCACCTGTCAACAAGCAGAATGGAAAGTGTGCAGACGAACAAGAGGTGTGCAGGAGCTACCCATGATCTTGAACATAAGCACAGTCAGTGCTTAAATGTTGCAAGTCAGGAAATCACCAAATGCTTGTGACCTTAGGTTAGCAAACTATTGGGGAAATAAAATAGACAGCACAGCTACTGCATTAAAAAACACAACCAGCCTCTGCCTTCTATATGAAAAGATTTGGCCACATCAAATTGTAATTATGCAAAGCATCAAGTCTTTCAGGAGCATCATGTACCTTTATCAGTGCTGAAAAAGTATCTGTCCAATGCATGTTTTGCCATGATACTCGTCATTTTAGTGCAAATGCCTGACAAGAGAAATATGGTGGGACTGGTAGGAAAAACAGACACACACATGCAGATACATTCACTCTTACTACATACATACACACACAGAGAGTGTTAATTTAATAACAGGAGTCCATGCAATAAGAACATCCGTACACTTGAAATAACAAGAAGTTTCACTTTCTCCCCCTCATTTCAATTTCTTAGCTTATGGGTAAAACGAGGGAACAATTCTTCTTAAGTTGATGGAGGTTCTGCTCCTACCAGCTTTCTGTTCAGTACTTATACTCAGGAGAGGTAATAGCTATTGAACAAAATAGTGATGTAAACCACAGAGATTCCCTGCATGCAAACACAAGCTTAGGTCTTTTGTGGAAGTGGAAGCCTACACAGAGCAGCAATGGTAACTCCCACCATGATGGCACCCTTTCTATTCCCATCCAGGAGCAGGGTGGGTAGCAGAGATTCAGTATCGTGCTCGCAGCATCCTGCTCCCAGCCCACACAGCAAAGTCACTGAGGCAAAAGGCTTGAGGTGTGGAGGTGGAGAGGAAAAACAGGTTCCTACAGGGCTTTCAAAACTTCTGAGCAGCCTCTGGCTCATGTATTCGATTCAAGCCAGGTTCAAAGCAGGCAGGTGCTGGGTGGGCAGCCTCTGCATGCTGCTAATGGCTTCACGCCTGAGCTGCACTTTCTTAACATTTTGGCACGTGTGGACTGCTCTGGCCTCTGCTTCACTTGAAATTTGCTACCCACAGCCTCAATGACCAGCCATGCCCTTTGGGACTCTTATTTCCTTTCCCCCTGCTATCCAGCTTCAAAGAAGAAACAATGACAGCAAAATGGAATGGAATGGAATGGAATGGAATGGAATGGAATGGAATGGAACGGAACTATTTCAGTTGGAAAGGACCTACGATGATCATCTAGTCCAACAGCCCGATCAGTTCAGGGCTCACCAAAAGTTAAAGCGTGATATTAAGAGCATTGTCCAAATGCCTCTTAAACTGTGACAGGCTTGGGGTATCAACCACCTCTCTAGGAAGCCTGATCCAGTGTTTGATCACCCTCGCGGTAAAGAAATGCTTCCTAATGTCCAGTCTAAAAATCACATGATGCAGGAGGATATGCTGCATTTACTGCTATTGCTGAGACGGGAACCTTAGAAAATTAAGAATAAAGGCTTGTTTAACCCTCTGGGAACCTTTGTCCTGAAATATAGACCTGAATATCTAAGCTACAGTTGTGTTGTGCTGTTGTGTTGTCATTCATGTTGCTCTTTGCTGTTGTGTTCAACTAATTAAACTGAGTAAGGATGCTCTAAGTAAGCTCAGGATGAATATGAGTCTCCTTTTGGCACATTGGCATATTTGAGGGGAAGGCGGCATACCAATGGCTACTTTGTTTCCTTTCAGACCTTTTGTCATTCTGGGATTGCTGGCACTTGGCTCTAGGTCTAGAACTTGTGTTTATTATAAATAGAATTTATCTGAAGCTACTGTAGCGAGCAAGGTATGTGTATCTAGAAATGAAAGACTGGTTGTTATGGAGAAAGCCGCTATTACTTCAGTTTTTGACCCTGACTGTGCTGGCTCCCAATTTCTTATGGGAAATGACTGTAAATCACATCCAGTCTTCCTGGATTTCTGACTATCAGTGACTGAGAAGAGACCCGCTGCACTTACAAAGTAAAACTGTCACTCCCTCAAAAAAAAGACAGACTGTACATCAAGGCCTTCTGGCACTTACATTCACTTGCAGAGGACATTCATGTGTATATACTGCCTGTTGTTGCCATCTCAGATATGCAGGAAACATTTCCTTTGTGAATTCTTATGGATTTTTCTGTTGGAACTCTCTATGCACAGAAGGTGACAGGATTTCCTCTAAGAAAAAAAATGAGAGTACTCCCAATGTCTCCACACTCGTATATCCTGTAGGATTCCCAGGAGAACTTGGAGCAGTTTATTTGTCATTTGTTAATATAACTCAAGGGGGGTTTAGTGCAAAAACAGTCCTTTGCACATGACAGTATAGTGCATACAGTGAGGGTTGCTCTGAGATTCAGGCCAACAGGAGGGTTCAGTGCAGCTAATATTTGGTTCAAGAACTTTGACGCAAAGGCTAACAACATTTTTAGCATTTCTTTGAATGCTGTCTATGAAAAACTGGGGGGGAAAATTGCTCTTTTAAAGTCTTCTGCATGCTGCCATAGCATTCACAGCGAGAGACTTACCAATGTTTATAACTACAGGATCACACCGCTAATTGAATTCATTGAGCTGTGCCAATTTGCACTATCAGAGAATATGACCCCAAAACACTGCATTTAAATTTTATTTCCCTCTCCGCTTCGTGTTTTAAAACAGCAGAATACTGTTGAGAGACAAACTGCACCCATCCCGCCCCCCACCAGTCTTAGAATATAGTGGCATGGACCAACCTGTTTGACTCTCCTTGCATGACCGGGAGCAGGAGAGGAAAAGAAAACATAGAAGGAGTGAGTCTGTTTGCCAGTGACAAACAGACAGTGAATGGAGGTCCCCTGATACCAACACTATTTACACAACCTGCATATCTCCCACAGTAGCATCATGCTAATCCTTCCATTACTGTATGGTTTTACCAAGGCACCACTTCCTCCTAATAAAGCACTCTAAGACACTGATGTGGTATCTGTGCTGCAGTAGAAGGCACAAGCCACTTCTGAAGTGGGAAGCAATAGTCCTCTTTCTTGTATGTCTGTCCAGGTCCCAGTCCAGCAACTCAGCCTGTATGACAGTTTATCCAGACAGACTAATAACCTTTCGCCCTGCTTTAGACATCAACACATAACCTTCTGCCTACCCCACTTCTACAGGCGGTTGCTGGCTGCCCATCCATTCAGCTGCTCTTCAGAAAGCACAGTTAATTCCACACATAGTGCCTTGTAATTCAGATGAACTCTGGTTCACCCTGGTACTGCTATCTGCTTTCACCTCGGAGCTTCGTTCCTCCAAATGATGTGTATTGACTTGGTAATTTAACCCTGGTCTCCCTTCACATGGTTCTATCATTCCTAGAAACTTCAGTTGACTTTTAATGGAACAGGTCCTCTTTACGGGTTCAAGAGTGCCTTCTAGGTAGCTGTGATGTTCCTTACAAATTCCCCTGCACTCCAGGTATCAGCTGGGATATCACCAGATATCACTCTGCTTGGATGCACGGTGCTGCAACACCCCACGGATTTTGCATGGTCATAAGCAGAGAGAAGCAAGTTCCTATACCAATAAACCACTTACTCATTCCTCTTGCTGGCTGTTGTTCATGAGAAGGACAGAAACCATAAGCCACAATTATAAGCAAAATATCTATGCCATGTTCTTATGTAATTCCCATCAAAACAGCACTGGAGAACTTTGTGGTCTTAGGGGCAAAACCTTAGAAGCACAGGAAAAGAGCTAACTCCTCATATGTAGAAATTGAGACACAGGACACTTTCTAATTTTCAAAAGGAGATAGAAATTTGGTGTGTCAAAAGTATGTTATATGCAAGGGATTTTCCACCCTTCAGTCCTTCGAATGAGTTCTGCTGAGAGGCCAACTTGAACTGCTGCCTGAATCCCGCAGAAACAAAACAAGCCAAGCTGTCAGATGCTGAACCATCGGTAGTCATACTCCCAGAATGGCCATCAGCTGCTACTTTGACAGGAATCCAGCATTGTTTGGTGGTGTTTTCCTTAGGGGACTGACATTCTCTGCATCACAGAAAGCAGTTCAAGCCTTCAGAACTCTGTAAGTATGTTTACAACTTTTTTGTGTGTTCAAGAGTTATTCATGTCACACCTTACACTCTGACTCAGCTTAATTAGCGCTGGAAGGGTCATCTCACAGTAACTTAGGTAGATGAAATGCATGAAGTCTTACATCATTTCCCTTCTTTGCTACAGGAGGGAAAGTCTAAGTCCTCTGTGCTTGTGATTGGCCATGGCTTTGGCCCATGGAGATGCCATTAAATTAGCTGTGATTGTGTAAGACATTGCTACTGCCCGTGCTACAATCAGAGGTTAGTTTCCCTGCAGCAGGGGAAACTGAAGCAAACGTATGAGTCTTTGGCTGCCATATTTGTTTACATACGGTATATTAACTTAAAACATGAATCATTCTTTGCTTAAGTGGTCCAAACAAAGGTGGTGTGCAAAAGAGAGGCTTCTGTAAATTGTATACCCTTACCTAAGAGCAACCTTCCAAACAGTGCTTCTACTCTTTTTCTAGGGCAATGCAATCTGTTTGTAAACAAGCAGAAACCACTAAATTAGATAGAACACTGGCTCTCAGGCAGTGTGCTCCTGGACATACCAAATTCAGTAATGCATATTTAATAGTATGTCATTAAGATAATGTTGAGTTTACTATATCCTCATAAATCACGTATCATTGCATGACCTAACTGGATTGTTCCAATTTTGTTTCAACAATATTTCATAGCCTAAGCAAAACTATCCCTATATAGGACAGACTACCTTTTATACAGCTCATGCCTTTCTCCTACAAGCTCAGCTTTGCCTGATAATTCTATGTCTTATCCAGGAGCTCCCAGACTTTTTCTGATGTGGCAAATGTGAGGTAACTATAATAAAATACTATTTGTATTCTTGCTAAACAACACAGTCATCACACTTTTACTGTCTACAGAGTGCCTGACAATCCCTGCTGGCACTAAGACCCTATAGAAGCGTTCAACTATTTAAGGATTAAGTACTGCATTAAAACTTAACTTGCAGTTGCAAAAACTCACTGTAGTTTGAGAAAACTGGACAGAAAAATTACAGAGAATGAGCTAGAAAGCTTAATCTACTTGTACTGGCATGGGAGGGGCCACACCCTCTTTCATGACTAGTACATTGCAGTCAGTATGTACCCGGGAACTAAAGAGGCAAAGAGTGGTTTGAACAGTAGCTATACCCAACAGAAGTACTCATTCTGTCAGCTCTCATGTTCCTGCATGTAGCACATGAGCATGTCCACAGGGGCACTTCAGCCCTGCTGGGCAGCCCATCTCCATACTGAGAAAAGGACAGATCACACAGGAAGCAACAAACTGATGATGGAGGAGTGAAAATGCTAATCGAGTGCTGCCTGGTGAGTGTAGCACTCAAACAGTAAAGCTAGTTTGCTGGCAAAAAGGATAACCTATGCAAGCGCCTTGAAAGCTGGGCTGTTCCAAGTAGGTGGAAGTCAGTTTGACTCAGTACTGAATAGCCTCCCCAGAGCTGATTATTAAGGCAGGATGAACTCAGATCACAAAGGAAAAAGACTTGACATGCAAGTTGCATGGATGTTGGAGGCTGCAGAAGGATGGTGCAGAGAACCAGATACCTATTTTTACAGGCACAGACTCAAGACGCTGGCTGACATGACACAATACCTAGTGAACGCAGCAGACCTCCAGGGTTTTCTTGACTCTTGAAGGCAGAAGCTGACCCTCACTTTTTGGTCCCGAATGCTGAGGCAAGTAGCCTCACACAGTCACCTCTTTTGTTTCCTCCCTTCTCCTAGAAACCAGGGTTTCCTAATGGTCTGTGCAACACATTAGATGAGCTTTCTACCCTTTATTTCCCAGAGGAACTGTTTTTAATCTAGTGATTCTCCTATCTTTTGTAAATGCCTGTCCTCTACCATAAGGATAAGCTCTATGCACATTTCAGGAATTGCTTATGCAGAGCAAGTTATTCCAGCAGATTATAACATGATAGGGGAATCACTGATAACAGAGTACAATGAAGGTGGGAGGCATTGGCTGGAAAAAGTCCAGGACCAGAGCAGCAGACCCAGGAAAGAGAAGGCTGCAGACAGCTGGGGGAGCAGAGTTAGAGGCAATCTGTGTGCATCGCAGTGTTGTGTAACTGCCTTTTAACACGAACTGCACAATGGGATCAACGAGCCGCACAATGCTGCCTGAGACACAGCAGAACAATACTTAAAAGCAGAGGAGTTCTCTCCACTGTGCTGGCTTTCCTTCATTGCATCACCTCATAACCATGTTTACCTCCAGAAGTTTCAGCAACCTGTTCCCCCAGAAACACCTCTCATCTGTTTCCACCAGCACCTCCCTCGATTTCAGCAAGACTGCTCACTGGAGACAGTATACCACTGGAAATTGTTGTCCTTGGCAGTCTTGAGATGCAGCTTATCACATCTGTAAGCATGGCCAACTCTTGCATTCACAGCAATACATAGTTCACCTGGGGATAAGCCTACTTTCTCTCAGTGTGCACCGAACTGATGCTCACCTACAGCTCAGGATAGGATTGAAGCGTGGGGGTGGCAACACATACTTGGAGACACTTCCAGTAACACACACACACACACACACACACACACACACACACACACGAGAAAACTCAGAGGGGAACAACTGCCATCTGCTGGGAGCCACCTGCAGCAGTACAGTCACTGTGAATGCCACCTCCCTGCCTTCATGGAGCATGTTCAAAGCAGCGGGGTTGCCGCAAGGTCAAGAACACAGTAGCAAAAACAAGGCAAAGATAATCTGCTGGGTATTAGTGAAAGGATATGTGTAGTAAAAGGTCAGCTAGTTCAGGAGAAGCCCCTTTGATGTTTCAGATCTGCTTGACATCTGAGAAGTCAGCTGCCTTATAGAGTTGGCAGCAGGAGCTACTTTTTTTCTCAGGCTCTTCTCCCCGTGCCTGCTGCATGCAAAGCAAGGACATACTCAGCACTGCTGACCAGCCAGACCTGCCTTCAAAATCTTTGCTTGTCGGGACAAGGATGCCCCAAGTCCTGCAGGATTAGTGCAGTCAGTGCTAGGAAGACCTGTTTTAACACAAAGAACCCAGAGGTCATTTCCATTCCTGTTCCCCTGTCACTCAACCAGTATGTCCTCTTCTCTAGCTAGGGCTGGCAACCAAGAACACAGATTCAAGTCAGCCCTGCTGCTCGACTACTGCTCTGCCTCCCCAGCTCTTCTCCCACCCTACAGCAGCTAGCACAGACCCAGCCTTGCTAAGGGGGTTAAATGCCGGAGGAATTTTGCTGGAGGCTGCATATATATCACAACTGCGAAACAAAGGGTGCCAACCAGCTCAGGGAACCATGTCCTTCAGGTTGGAGGTGGGGAGTAAAACCTTTGCAATCCTTTTTGGACCTGTAGCATAGCCTTACTGTTGCTAACCAAGTCAAAGTCTAGCTTCAATGAGTCAGGGATACATATAAGCCAGCAGACTCACACCTCAACATCTGACCTGGCTTTATTCAGTGAGCATGTCTTAATATGCTTCAGGTATGATTGTACTTTCATGCGGGGAGGGCACAAGGAACACATATCTGAGTGCAAAGTTCTAATCCTTCATTACAAAAAGCACTTGCTGGCTTCTCAGCTGGTAGAAGGGAGGGAGACAGATGAAACCCTGACATTTCGTCTATTAGAACTGGAGCTGTGTACTTCCATAGAGAAGAAATGGTGCTGGATACTGCCAAGCAAAGGGCTTTGCTGTGCTCATGTTCCTTTGATCTACATCTGTTTGGGGATACAGATAAGCTAGGGCTGCTACAAAATCTCTCCTATCCACTGAGCTCTTGGTAACATTTTCCTCATGGTTCCCAAGCTCCTCTGTCTCCCTTATTTGTGATGGATGGTAAAGGAAGACTCCCATTGATTTTGAAACACAAAAGTATTCTCACTTCAGCCAGCTGCATCAATCCCAACCTTTTACAAAGAAACCCCTTTTTGAGGGACTTAGAACAGGAATCCACTGCTTTGTTCCTCTGGGTAAAGTGCTCCAGTCTTGCCCTGAGAGCTGCACCATGGCTCATCTCAGGACATTTCATGCGCAACATCAGCATCTGCAAAGTCATCTAGACTTGGCTGCAGTCTGCTGCGCTGAACTGAAGCACAACTCCACAGCCACTGCGCATTAGTGCTGGCAGGGCAGCAGAGAGTGCGGCACACAGGGAACCAAGGCAGCCTCACCACGACCTTACAAAGTCAGTGATCTTGCAGCGGAAAGAAGCCAGCCTCATACCCTTCCCTCTTTTGTAAGCCAGTCTCCTACAGCAGGGTGCAGTGAGTAGCACCCGTGACAGGCTTCATTTTCCATTTCTTGGTTGGTCTCTCCCCTTTTCCTCCTCATCTTTGACGGAGGACAGGAGAGGTTACTGGATGACTTAGTCATTTCCAGCTGCCATCATAGCCCTGAGTACTATGATTTAATTGTAGGAAATGGAATTGGCCCAGCTCCAGAAGCCAAGAATTCGAGTCTGACATCAAATCATTTATCTCCCAAAAAACTCAGGACATGGGCCTCTGCAACTCAGGCAAATAGCTCTAGGTACCTCAGACTGCTAGCCCACTTCTTTACAAATGACTGTCCCTTGGTCCTTAAGGTATGACTCCTCCTTATAGGATTTTCCAGGTAGGAATTTCTGAGTGGAACCAGATCACTATCAAATAATAACCACACAAGCCTGAAAAATGACATTTTACATAGAGAAAGAAAAGAAAAAAAGGAAGGAGAAGAAGAAAACCCTAATCACATCTGGATTCACCCATGATGTCACTATTGCACTGGTAATAATGCCAAACTTCTAGCTTTTTTAAAACAAAAAGAGGATATATTCTTTAAACTCACACCTCTTCTAACAAAAACTAGGCTGAAAGGGACGTCTAGATAGGTGTGTGAAGGCATTTCACATACCTGTAATCCCAGTATCTATAATACTCTCATGATTACATAAGGGAGAGGGATGAAAATCTCTGAAGTGACAGCTGCAATATAACAGATTACTTTTTTCCCCTTCTCATACTGACACAGAGTCCTTATCTGCTAAACTGGGAACAACAATTTAACTTGAGAAATGCTGCTTTTACAGGCTCCAGTCAAAAGCCAGAGCTGATTTTTTTTGTCTGTGAAGGAGACAGCAGACTCCACATCAGCGAGCCGCACTCTCCCCACCACTGGCACAGGAACAAGGTGCTCAGGGGGTACACGACAGCATTTGACAAAAAAGCTGAAGAAAGATACCCCTGCTGTGAGCACAGGCATCATCCCCGCTGCAGGAAATAGAACACTAGGGCAGGCTTTCTAGGGACACGAGGATTAGCTGGGACAGATAAAAATGACAGTAACAGAAAATGAAATACAAGCCATTCACTGCAAATTTAATTCTCCTCTTAGTGATGCATGTCCTTTTCATTTGCGAGGCTGGTGCTGTCACCAAGGTCAACACAAATGTACTGTCAGCTGCAGGAAATTGGTGGAAAACTGTGAATTTCTGAATGTCCCCAGGACTTCTGACTTCTGATTGCAAAAGTGGCAAATGCAAAAGGACTTCATTGTCTTGTCACAAGCCCCACTTGCACAGCTAAAGAAATGTTACCCATTTAGGGTAAAGACAGGCTCTCTATTAATCTGCTCTGCCCTTGCCCCCAATTCACCCCAACCAAGAGAAGCTCTGCCCAGTGCTAACACAGAGGGTTTGCTGTAATTTTAGAAGGGGTGAAGACCATCGCTCCACTAGTTCTCCTCTCCTAAGAGCTCCACGGTAGCTGAGATGATCTAGCTTTCTTCCCTATAGTCCGGTCCTCACACTGAATTGCAGAGTTGGTCCAGCCAGAGGAGTAGCCAGTCTCCATCAGTGATGCATGCCACAAGCTGTGCAGGCAGTTGTGGAACAAAAAGGTGCCAGAATAGAATACTGGTAAAATAGCACACCTGAGACTAGCCAGCTCTCTGAAATGTAAGAACATGGCTATTGCACTGTCTGCCAGCACCACGACACTGCTAAAATCATATTCTCTGTAGGCACGCTTCAGAATGGTTGGGTTTCACCATCTGCCTCCTGTGCACTGTACAGAGCAGAACTCACTCAGCACATGCTCTGGCATGCACCAGCAGATAGTAATGCCTCCAGCTCTGGCTCAGAGTGGGCAGATGCGAGCAAATAGGATTTATCAATTCATCACTGTGTTGCTTTAGATTTGCACTGGTATAACTCCACTGAATTCCACAGAGCTAAGCTGGAGTAATACATTACTGAATCTGCTGTTCCTTCCCCTACCCACACACACTCCCCACTCCAACCAACAGCTTTCACACAGTGGCCTATGGACAGGTGAGTTTATGAAGTAAAATGTTTTAAGAATGAAGCACTGGCAGAGGAGAGGGCTTGGTGAAAATTTCTTTAGCAGTGAAACCACCTGTGAAATGTACTGGGGAACCAGAGCATCAAAGACCAGTGATAATACTTAGCACTTAGTGATTTTTATCCACAGAACTCATTTTGTCTTATAGCATAGGGCAGAAAGTGTTACCTGTAGTTATTGAATGGACCAACGAGAACAAACAATGGGACCCATGTTCCCTGACTCCCAGACAGGCTATTCCAATGCCATATAGACAGTGTAATTATTTATGAAAGCCAACATACAGCTGGGTTAGAGGAGATTAGAAGCCACCAGGTCTTTTTCTCTCCAAACTCATCCCACTGTAATATGAGTGGATGATGTCAAAGACGTCAGATTTACGAATGTTGCCGATTTTTCTCTTAGCAACCCTGACAGTTGCCAGGAAACAAAGACTTACTGTTACTACGGTGACACAGGGTACCATAGCCACATGTCACACAACACCCACCTTCAAAAGAATGGGAGAATTGCTCACTCCCATCAATTCATAGATCAGGAGGTAGATAAGGAACATCTCTACTTAAGCCACAGAACAGCATAAACCAGGCTCAGTGTTCCTCTACCTCTGCTCTAAAAAGAGCTTTGACCATCTGGACAGATAACTTTGTATTGCACCACATCCTGCCAACGCCCAGAAGATGTTGCTGGGGAGTGATACAAATGCTAAGGAAAGATTGTAAGTTTTGTAGGACAGGCAAAGGAGGAACCTTGCAAAATACAGAATGGCAGAGATATATCAAGCTATCCAGAAAAAAAACCAATGCTGAAAAACAACACACAGAGGAGTGAAGAAAAGGTCGATGCTTTGGCTTATTGGATGACATCACAGCATATTCTACAAGGAGCAATAGTAGAACAGTAGGGAGAGGATGAAACATTTTTTCTTCTTTGCTGTTTTCTTGGCACGTATCATGTCTGAAACAGTGCCGTGTAGGGCCTTATAAGTACTAATCCTTTTGGAAGTATCCTCTCTTCAGGCTATGGACTGAAAGAACCAACACCCTGCACAAGCAGAGATAAACAGCCTGCGCCAGAATCCTATAGGGGATTGTCTGCCTAGCCCAGCAGCTTGCAGTTTTCCACTGTACCACCATATTAACAAGGAAAACAGACAGAATTCTATTCCCTTGCAAAGATGGAAAGGAGGTTGCATATACCTCCTCCAGTCTGTTCATGACCTCCAATACAAAAACCTATGGCCTTCTGCAGATAGCTACAGGATTCCACCTCTGACTTCTCCTGCCTCAGGAGAAACCAAGGGTCAGTCGAGACAGAGCCTTTTAGAATGAACTACACATATATGTTAGTGGGAGCTCTGAATCCTGACACCAGCAGAGAATTCTATCCCCTCTTAATAGAAGCTGAGCTTCCTTTCCTTGCTATAGATGAAGAAAAAAGGTCTTAGAGATTTACCTCCTGGCCTAAAATTGCTTTACTGCGCCTCACACTCCGAAGACAAACTAGGTGGAATTGAAAATGGGTGGGAATGCAGACACACACACATGTCCACTCTTCCCCATCACTAAACCAGGTGAGGTAAGCCAAGACGAGCATGGTATTCTAGCCAAATAGATGGTGCAAAGTACTTCTGCCCCGCATGGGGAAGAGCAGGGGATACTTTGATGTAGCTCCAGGCAAAGCAGCACAGCTCCTTACCACATCCCACCTACCAGGTGAGGTCAAATGCTACAAAGGACTTCAGACCTGCTACTTTGCCACACATCATAGCCAAGAGGATTATTTCAGTAAAAGCAGATGCTAAGCTCTGATCATCTTGTTCCAAAAGTACAGATTACTTCAATATGAGCCACAGGGGGGAAAAAAAATAAAGAACATGAAAACCATCTGACAACAAACCAAGCCAAAATATTTTTCTCAAAATGGGGAATGATACAAAAAAATTACTTTTCTTTTTTGGTCAGTTCAAAGGCTGGTTAGAAACATTTCACTCAAAACTCTTAACAGAAAATACAGGTAAAATATTTTCTGTAGAATCTAAGCACAAAGGAGCCATTTGATCGCTTGGTCAGGTCACCTCAGGCTCCATAGACTTCAATGTCACCCATTCACTTCTTCACCAAGCACAATGATAGATATTCAGGTAAAGCTTCTACTTGCTGAAAGCCATCCAGTTTTGAAACATGAAGAGGTGGTGATACTTCCCTTGACAGTTTCCTCCAGGGGATAACCACCAGCTTCACAGCAGGCCCTAATTTTCTGTTCACTTCCACACAAATGAAAAACACTACATCATTTGGATCCAACAGCAGAAGGCACAAACATACATCTATACCATCCAGATCATTATATTAAAATTATTAGCACATATCAGAGACATCCATCACCAAGGCCATTTATTATTTATCCAGCTCTGGAAGGATATCAGCCCCCAGCTGCAGCTGAGATCATCAGAGGCATTCTTCCTCCATCCTATCTGATTGAAGAGCAATGGAAACCCTGGCTGGGCTTTCTGACTGTGGGAACCATGCCAGCTGACCTCACTTAATGCTTCCAACAACCCTATTTATGTAACCAGACAGCCTTCCTCTGCCTTGGAGCAGTTGGTTTGGAAGCTGATGGGTAGCCTGGAATTACAGTAAATTTGGATATGAGGTATGATTTGTGTTAGGAATTGTGTTCGGAATGTCTTCTTATGGCTGAAATAAGCAGACCTGCATTTTATGGCCAAACAGTGAGGTTTACAAAGCTTAACATTTCAGATGGTCATCAGAGGAACCAATGTCTTGGATTTTCAAGAGGGACTAGGAACAAAGATCTAATGTAACTCAAAAATTAATTTCCTGCTTCTCCTTGCTAAGTTTCAACCTGAACAAACTCAACATTTAATTCAAACCTTCGAATACCAACCAGGGGACAGTGGAACTGGCATTTATATAGTCACTTCAGCTTTCTCTGGTATTTAAGACAGACTCGATAAGGAAAAATTCTCTTAGCGAGAAAAATTCTTGAACAGATTCCCTGTGATTCACTGTGTTCCTTGCTCCATCTGTTTCCCTTAATACCCAGTGTAGCTACACATTAAAGTCACATTTTAAGAATGAATTATGAGGCTATAGACAGCTTTAGACTCTGCAGTGAAAAGGCTCCATAAGGCTAAACTAAAAGAAGTTAACACTTCTAAGTGGTGTCTTTCAGCATAAACCTGTCAAACTCTCCCAGCAGTACAACCCTGGAACACTAACCTGTTTTAATACACAATAAGCTGTGTCAACTGTTTGCTTCTGCTGTGTTGCCATTTCTAGGCTTTTAGTTTATTTTCCCCCATAGTTATTTTTACTAGTGAGATAAACCTCAAGCCTAAGTCTTTAATCAGCCCTACAGCTACAAAACTCTACCAGGCTGCACTGTCAGGAGCTATTGCCTCTTCCCACTACACACTCTTTACCCTACATATATCCAAGCCCAGCCTGGAGCCCTCTCCAGCCACTGGCAGCTGGAAGGTTCTGTGAAAGCAGTGCCCATCCTTTCTGGGCTAGGCTCAGCCAGTGCAAGTCAAGCCTAACACAAACTATTGGGGAAGGAGAGGAGTGCTTTGCAGCACTGCAAAACCCACAGGAGTGGGTTTTCTGCGTCAGGGGCAGAAGCTTGCAGGAGGCATTTCTTAACAGTTCCCTCTGCTAAATGGGAGGGAACAGGTTCTAATACAGCCCTGACCATCTAGGCTACTGTCTTCTCCAACCTGCTTCTTTACCTCATGCAGGCCCAGATACCCTCTGCACTCTCAAACAGTGTGGGAGCTAATTCTGTGACATTTAGAGATTTTCTGCACCAAAAGAACCTCATAGTTAGGTGGTTAAACCAAGATTAGGGCTCATCCTTAATTTTCAGAGGAAATATCTTGTCTAAGATACCATATGGTTCTCACCAACTCTGTGCAATGGAGCACAATGAAAAATCATATAGGGAACTTCATTTTCAAAGAAGATGGATAGGTAGCAAGTGGAAACAGCCAATTGTGCTTGTCCTTGCCTATGTGAATTACATTTGGAATAAGGTGAATTTCAGTAAGCAAAGTTTTGGTTGTGTATCAATCAGTAAATTAAACATAACTTGTGTCATTTAAGCTGCCATACAAATACATCCACCTAGCGAGTTTATTCTCATTGATACCTGTGGCACATTTAATCATGGTGGGATTTATCTCTCAACTTCAGGCACTATTAAGTGGCCATCTAGGCTTCTAGAGTTACTGAACAGACTCAGGGAATTCTAAGATGCATCCCACCTCCATCATAATGCAGACACCTCCCTTGACCAGACAAATCATGCTTTTTGTTCCTGGGTATCATGGGAGTTGAGATAGATAGCTCGCTAAGGATTATGTGTCTATATCTTTGGTGTAGATGCCTATAGTTAAATCCTGGTCTGGTTGCCTCTGAGATTGTAAAAGAATACTCTGATGAACTTTGTATCTGGGTAGTTGTAGGTAAATGTTTCATCTACCATGGGCTGATAGCCCTGGCTCCTTGGATACGTGAATTTAAGATTCTACCCCTGGCATTTCATATCTTCCCTGTCTACTGCCCATCTCAAGAAAAAATCCGAATTGCCAGGATCAAGTACATAATAATAATTTGTGTAGGAGCACTTATTTTTAAGTATTCAGTGTGGATTAATGGCACAATTAATTAAGTATTACTGTTTTGGCAGTATTTTCCCTGAAAGTTAAACCAACGAAGCACCCAGTCCTTGAACAGAGCCTGATATCTGTCTACAATCTCATCACAGCTTCAGCTGATGGATATTGATTATTAGCTAATTAGCCAATTGACATCCTCCCAATTTCATTGTTTAAGGAGTTTATCATGAGACTTGTCAGAAAATCCAAAAAGACTTCATCAGCATGGTACTAATAATTGAAGACTTCAGATGAATAATAAAATACAAGACAAATTTCTTATCACTTATTCTTCCTAATTCCCACCTGGAGTTAAAAGCACAGCGGATGACGCCTCACAAATGTGTTTCCCTTCTTCACCCCAGAGATTTTATCTTATTGTATCTAATTTTGATAAATAAAATATTGCTAGAAATAAGGCTAAAAATTAGAAGGAACATCCTTGTTTACTGGTAGTCTAAGAGTCAATCCAAACCAGTCATCCTTCAGTAGTCTTGGAAGGTGTCAGTCAGAAGAGTTAACATCCTTGCAGAACTATTGTGAGACTACATCTTCTTTGTCTCCAGTGTGCTACAGGCTCATCTTTAAATGAATTTTCCTGATCAGAATGGCACCAGCTGGCCTATAAATTGTTCCCTCCTTAAAAATTAAATTTATTTCATAGACATTAGATTTGAGAAGTATCTATCTCTTTAATTTTGAGATATTCAAAACACAGCTGGACTAGGCACTGACCACCCTGGTCTAGCTTTGAAATTAGGCCTGAGGGTTTGAGGGTTCGCCAAGATGAACTTCACAAGTCTCTCTTGAAGAAATTTTACTATAAGTCTTTATGGCCAAGAGTCATTTTATAACTTTATGCATAGGCATATGTGAAGTCCTGCATCTGCAACGGAGTAACTCCGTAGAGCAGCAATGAGCAGCTTTGGTCTTCGTAGACAAAAGCTGAACACATGCCAGAGGCGCATCCTTGCAGTGATGAAGGTTAACTACATAGCAATGAAGGAAGTAGAAAGCAGGTCAAGGAAAATGCCTTTTATCCTCTGTTCACCACATCAGGACGACTGTGTCCTGTTTTGGGTTCCCCAGTCGCCGTAGGTGAAAAAATAGCTTACATTGTGAATGCTTACAGGCAGCAGATAATTGGTTGCATATGCGTGGGCTGGTGAACATCTGATCTTGATGAAACTCAAGCACAATTCTGCTGCTCGCTAACTAAAATCAGTAAAGGATGATCATAAATTTAGATAGCACATGAACTAAAAAAAGTGGCCCCACCCTGAAACCTCCTATTAATAAAGAAACATGAGACAGAACCTTCAGTCTGGAGGCTATTCATATGTTATTGTTCTCTACATATGCTACTTAGACTGGAAAACTGAGGGGCCTAACTTCCAGAAAGAAGAGGTTCCACTAAAAATAAAGTTTTCCAAAAAGAAGCAGGATTCTTGGAAAGAACAAAAAGAAGAGCTTGACTGGACAAAAAAAACCCCAAAACCCCAAACAAACAAGCAAACAAACAAAAAACCCTCACATTAGAAGCAAGGGAAAAAATCACAGAGATTGGATTGCTGAGTGAAGACTACTGCTGGATGATGCCCAGGGACCTTGACCAGCATATCTCAAGACTGGCACATGCAAGCAGCTGCAGGAATAGCAGGAATTGACCTTCCCAGAGCAGCAATGCCCTCCTGCTGGGAATCAAAGCTGAGACCTAGGGATTGCAGCATTGGGCTGGCAGGAGCAAGAGAGTGATTGAATGTGTGAAATAATCATGAATAAGAGCTCTAATGTCAGTGGTCATTATATAAACCCACCCAAGGGATCTTGGTTTCCAGACGAGAAGGACTGAGGGATCTGATGGCTGCCTGTCACTACCTGGGCATATTATAGAGAAAAGGGAGCCACACTGTCCTCAAAAGTATAAGCAATTAAGAAGCAACAATCATAGATGGTGAAAAGTGAAATTTGACTTAGATATAAAGAAAAAACCAATCTTCCCCTGAGAATGGTTCAGCA
>NW_010426179.1:8935-14762 GCF_000710305.1 Buceros rhinoceros silvestris | reverse complement strand
TTCAGCAGCAAACCAGGTTGCCCAGAGAGCTGTGGAAGAAGCATTCCAAGTTCAGCCGGACAAGGTCCTGAGCAACGCAGTCTAGCTCTGAGTTGGATCTCTGAAGCCTCATCCTACTCTGACAGATGATTGTACCAGGTAACTTCTAAAGGTCCCTTCCTTGGGTCCAACCCAAGTTACTCTATGAGTCCATAGTCATTTAAAAGTACAGCCATCACACACAATGTTATACGTAAAATATCAATGACAAAATAAGCATGAAAGTATTATCAATAGGCTTAAAACAGGAACTACAGCATACACAGGCTTTCCATTCTCTATAACCGATGTCAGTACATCCCACTAGAGGAAAGCTTGTGCATCAGACCTCAGTGCACTCAAGATGCTTCTCCATGTCTTCTCCCTAGTTCCATCTCAGCAGGGGACACTTGCCATATATACTACACAGACATAATGTACACATGGCATGTTTGCTAACACCCCCTCCTTATCCCTGAGAAGGGAAGGTCTTATATGAATCGTATTATGCTATTTCAAATTAATTTGCCCTTCAGGTTGGGGTTGACCATCTTCCAGATCTGTGTAAGACAATTTCACTCGCTTGATTAAATACTCAATACAAACACCACTCTGCTTTAGCTTCGTGATACAGCCTCAGCCAGGTGTCACCAAGTTCAGTTCGCAGATCAACAAACTTGAATCTACCTACTCAGAGCACCACAGGGCACAAATTTTTAACAAGACACATCAAGAAAGCTTCTTTTTCAGTTTTTACTTTGATTTATTTCTTTGGACCAAACAGAACAAAATGAACAATGCACTTTGAGCAACCTTGAGCTAGAAGGGTTGAAATAATTTCCAGAACTCTCGGGGTACAATGAAGCACCACCCTGCCAGCAAGCATTTTGTCTTAAATCTTGACAAAATCAGATTTAAGCTTCCCTCCATGATGAGACAAAGCCATAAAGGTGCATCACTGAAATGGTGATGCAAGATATAGAGTACTATGCAAGTAAAAATTCTATGTAATGATGTTGATAGAGCTACTGGTTATCATAGAACATCTCCTTACTAGGTACCCACTGGTATGACTGGCTTAACCACTGGCTATATATGCAGCACACACACCAAAAAAAAAAGACCATAAAACCTAAACCCACTTCCATCATACATAATTGACAGTATTTCGTTGCTAATACAGACATGCCTACTCATGCCAAGGGTGAATCTGGACCAAGTATTCTTTCAATGGTGAATAATTTCTATTGTTAGTTGTTACATGTAGGCAAATATGGATCAACTTGTTCTCCCAAACTATTTTAATATGGCATCAGTTGTTCAGTCTACAGGAAGTACTATGTATTTGTTTGGCTTGGAGACATTAAATGTGTTCTTTCCAAAGCAAAAGGCCCAGTAAATGAGGTCTTCTGAAATGCAGCCAGAGCAGATTTGATTCTCTCCCTTGGATGAAAACTTGGGGTTTTTTTTCAGTGATCACACCCAAACGTACTGTAAGCCATAGGTATGTCCACATCAAAAAAAAAAAAAGTATACAAGCAGATAATCTAAGCAAGATTAGAATATAAATATACCTTTCACACAAACCAAAGGGGTAGGTTTCAAAAGCAGAGTAATTCTTTGCCCAGCTCCTCTGGAAAATGAAACAGATTTTTCCCAGGCCAACAGTTGCTCCTTCAGAAACCTTCTGATTAGACAGTAATACAGTCAAGAGAGAAACACTCAATTCAAAATTTTGATAAAGATATGTCACTAGATAAGTCTTAGAATCCCCAAATCACTGCTGGCATAAATGCCCATGATGACTTTGGTCTCAGTAGAACTGTACTCTGCCTAACTTATTAAGCCAGGTTGTATGTCAGCAGCATAAAGCAAAGCACTCCTCCTGATGCTAAACCTTATGCCTGGAGAAGACTGGCATAAGAGCAAACCTTTTCTTCCTCTGGAGAGAGCTTTCAACACAGAAAAGAACTGCATGCAGTGACAAAGCAAAAAGCTAAAGTAAAACGTGTAAGCAATGAGCCTATAGCTTCTCCGGACAAAAGATCATTTTGAATGATATCACCATGTTTTCAACCCAATAGCAAGATGCTAAACATCTTCCAAAATGGAAAGGTTTCCAGAAATGATATAGCATTGTCAGTATATACATAGTTCAACCCTGAACGTCTTGCATCAGGCCAAGATGCAGCCCTGGTGGTATTGATCACTCAGAATAAGTGACTATAGACATGCAAGTGTAGAGCAGACACATGTAGACATGGGTCAAGTAATCTCATCCTTTGAGCCTATTTATAAAAAGAGTAATTACATAATTTTAAGTGGACCTGCTGCTGGAGAGACTCACTGATGTTTTCCACACTGCTTTTTAAGAGCTACGTGGAAGTGGTAGTTTTTTCTCCAAAGAAAAATGAAATTGCAGCTTGATTTAGATGGCTAGCGCACATGTAAGTTTCCTAGGGAAAATGGGTTTGCACAGTAAATAATATAGGACCTGAACCGGCAAAACATTGTGATTTTTTTTTTCATCATTTATAGGAAAAAGAAATAAACTGCCTTTGAAGGCATCCTTACTTTTACTAAGACAACTTGCTTTATTATTTTCTCTCTCAATTACATCCAATGAAGAGCAAATGCTTTACAAGGCAAGTGTCAACTCAGGGTACAAGGCTTTGACTACTTTAAGGTTCTCAAAGGTACTGAACCCTAAATCAATTAGCCCTAAGCAATCTTGTAGCAATCATCAAAGGTTTCAAGCACTTGAGAGACTTTAAAATCTTCAGATAGAACTTGAGCAGTTGAAATCTAAACCTTTTTGCCTTTCACTGGCTTTTAGGCTCTTGAATGCTTGAAACATTTTTGAGGACCAATCTTAGTGACAAGACTGATGATCTTAAACACTCACAGGGCACTGGAGCCACTGGGCTTTCAGAAATGCATCTTCTATTTTCTCTGTACCACAGTTCCCTACCTGCAAACTGAGGGCAGCAGCAGGTTAAGCTTATTCCCACAGACTGGGATAACTACAGTAATGATTATTAGACACAGAGGTTATTCAGGGAGAGTGGGCTCGACCAAGATCACTTCCTGGTGATTTCAGTCCAAGGCAAAAAGCTCTGACCCACCCCTGAATGTGAATGGGCAAGACTGTCTGCTGCAGGTCTCTGACAGACACTGCATCTCACTTCTTCCCTTTTCTTCAAAAGTAGTCACAGTCCAGCAGCCCTGCATGAAACCACGGTCTACACAGACCCCAGTGAAATTACTGGTGCTACTTTAGTATCCACAGGGTGGTTGATTAGTGTTCTAGACCACGTTATTTAAGCAAGGTAACTATGGTCTATGGACTATGGTCTTCTGCTATTTTCTTATCTTCAGCAGGGTTACCTGAGAAGCAAGATCAGATACAAACCATGAACTTCCCTATTTCAGCTCCTACTAGGCAGAGGAGTTATGGTGCAGGAGAGGTATACAGGGGAAGCAAAGCCTTCCAGACCAACAAGAAAAGCTACAGGGAAAACATGCCAAGAAACCTTGTTTTCCTTCCCAGTCTCCAGAAGCCTTGCCTGGAAGGGAATGGAGACTGACCCCTTCTGTTGAGGGCAATGTGACTTTTAAAGTGGGATATCAAATTCTCCCTCTTCCTGTTAAAGACAGACATTTTCTGCAGTCAAAGTCATAGATTCTCCTCTCCTTCATGTGTTTATCCCACACGCAGGATGGTCAGGCATATGATATTTATTTCCCTTTATATCCTCCTATCTAGCTGGTCTATTCAAGGGATCATTCAAGCTGGATCATTCAAGGGGTTGATTAGTTCAGCAAAAGAAAGAAGGCCAGTCTCTCTTTCTGTCTGAAGAGAGGTGATGGAAAATGTAGTCTTTGCTGACAAGAACAGCAGGACAAGGGTCATATATGGGTAGGAGCGATGAAAGGTCCTGTGTGTCTATTCAGTGTGGCCGTTGCTACAAGAGTGAAGAGATTTGCTGGACCTGAAGCAGAGAGAGGACTCGAATGCTCTTTTGTTCAGTATCAGTTACAGATTCTGGTCACTCGTGTAAGCTAATACTCACCCAACTTCTTTTGGGCCTATTATAGCTCTTACATTACAGCTTGGCAGCACAGTTCTGCCTTTCTTTCAACACAGAACACACACTGCCTTCTGCCCCTAAGATAGGCAGATGGTTGTAATGGACAGATTTTAATCTTTGAATTTGCCACAGTGGTAATATCAGCTCCACTCGCATTTCCCATCTGTGTAGACGAGAAAGAAGACCATCCTTCACACGTGTACTAGACTGCAATTTCAGGGGTGCTCACCCCTTCTGAACCACTAAAGTCTGAGCCTCCATGTGTACAGATGAGACAGTATCTTAGCAGCACTGTTCTCAACAAGGCTCCTGCTGGGTCACCTCCAGCCAGGTATTGCAGGGTTGGAGGTTTTCTACTGAAAACAATAACGGGTATACTGGTCAGGGAATAAGCACTTGATTCTCTCTATCCAGATGAAATAAAAAGATTGCAACCATATAAACCAGGTGAGTTCCTGCAATTAGCTAGACTTCGGCTGTTGTTTTTAGCATAACAGCATCAGAATCATTCTACAGAGTATTGCTCCAGAAACTAATTCTATTTCAATGACAGCAACAGGTTTGGTGACAGCTAAGCAAACAACATGTGAATTAATGCCCATACTCTGTAATACTGTGAGTACCATATCAAGTATATATTTCATTAGTGGTAATTAAGTGAAAACTGTAAAAACACAAGCTCTGTCTCTCTATTCAGCTTGTGTGAGGCACTCTGGAGTTTTGATATGCAGTTCTGAGCCTCTAGTACAGGACAGACAGCCTTCGTTTCATTAAGGTTATCCAATAAAGGACCTGTTCAATGCAAAGGGAATGTTAAGTAAAGGAGGAATTAATAAAACAAAAACATGCAGAGGCATAAAAGATAGAGGCACTGGCAAAGACCAAAATTCTTCAGCCACTAATTGATGGACTATCAAATTCCAAGCACAGCTTTGGAGAGGGCTAATCTGGACTTCATATCTGATAAGAAGGGGGAAGCAAGAGGAACAGGAGGACTCAAGATATCTGAAGTGGCCTTGTGGTACTGTGCAAAACTTAAGGAACATTTGGGGGAAGGGGGATCAGGGCAAAACAAAAGTAGAAGAAACAGACAGAAGAGGGTATAAAAAGGGGCCAATCACATGTAAACCCTCACTGATCAGTACATTTTTCTGACCAAGCCCTGTGTCAAATCACTACAGTCTTTCCTATCTTCACATTAAAGCCTTTCTTAACTGTTTTTCCGTACAATCTCACCGTCTATCCCACGTGTGTGAATGCTGTAAGGACAAGGTACCAGCAACTGAGGACACTGGTACAGGAGAACATGGGACTAGCAGCTGAAGTGAGATGGGGCTGCAGTGCCAGCTGCTGGTGAGCGTGACAGTCTCAACCCAGCCAGCGGGACAGGTCTGGTGTGTCCTGGGCACACCTGCTGGGCAGACCGGAGTGAGAGAGGGGCTCAGCACTGGGTGCGGGAGCAGAACTGTGGATCACAGCATGTGTTAGAGCAAGGTTGGACTAGAAGCTTTCAAGCATCTCTTCCCACCTAAATATTTCTGATTTATCTTACACCACTGAACTCAATGAAGGCATAAGCCATAGTGGTAGCAGTTTCTCATGCTCCAAGAGATCAATGAGAACACAGCCTTTGAGCAAAAGCTTGAATTACAAACTTCGTAAAAGCTACTCCAGGTAAGTACAGGGTGCACCTACACTGCCAATTTCATACATTCCTG
>NW_010426179.1:0-8829 GCF_000710305.1 Buceros rhinoceros silvestris | reverse complement strand
ATTTCTCTACCCCCTTCCCATACTCCAGTCAGCCTCTCTGCATACAGGAGAGTTCATCCCCAAACTTCACACAGGAGCAGTACAGTTTGCTTCGTGAACGTGACAAAGAAAATATATTTCACTCTGGTGCATGCACCCGAAGCTGGATAGGTACCAACTGAAATAAATGCAACTCCCTTGCCCTGATACTATTATAACAACATCTCCAATAATATCCGGTAGAGCCAAGGTCTTTGGAGCAATATTTTTTCTCTAAACTGTTCCAAGTTTCAGTCAATCATAAGATTTTGCAGGTTTGTGCCATCTGTAGAACAGTTCAGCTTTAAAAAAAAAAACCTGTAAATAACAGACATAACTTAATTTAACATGACTTAAGACTAATAAAAAAAAGTTGCTTTGAAGTTTACTTTCCCTCTTCATATGCATATTCTTAATGACAACAGACCAATACAGAAAATGAACTAGGTTTCTACATGTAGTAATTTGGATAGGTGAGTGGGGTGAAATACTTGTTTTCTAACCTCAAACTGATTTTTTTTTTCCAGGCAAATATTCTGTTTTGGCAAATTTCTCCCCAAAATTTATTTTCCTAATGCCCTCAAATGACAGTTGCTAAGTAAATTCTGAACAAGTATAGATGCCTAAATAAAAAATATTTTAAGTTGTAAGGACCATACTTGAAGAGAAAATAGAAGACCTTTTGGGTTAACCCAAGGGAGTAAGTGGGTGATGTTTTATATAAGAACTTTTCTCCACTCAGATGGACTGTGTAGCAATGTATATACTTTTACATAAAGTTACAAGTATACACACACTAGAGTAGCATTTAAGACAAAAATATATATTTAAAGCAAATTAATATCACATTCTAAACTTCTTCTGATTCCTTGTTACAAGGCAAATGATTTTTCCTGAGCAGTACGATGGCACCATTGGGAAAGGCACCAAGTTCCTCCTATGAACACACTACAGCAAAGTGCCTTAGCCACAGACACACAGATGGAAACCACCTGTTCCTGGGTCTTTTTGAATGACTAATGCAGTTCTGAAGCCCTTCAGGCCTTGCAAAGGTAGCAGTACATAGTATTTTACTTCATGCACTGCTATCTTTGGAGAACAGTTTTACTCTGCGTGAGTAAAAGTGGTAGAACACACCTTTAATAAAAGCTATATCTCTTCAGATGCCCATCTGACCCCTCTCAGATTTATCCCTTTTAGAGTCTAGCCTGCAAGCAACACAGCCCCTTTTCCTACCTGTCAGGATCCTGCTCTTGAACAAGACTTCTTCAGCTCTACGCTGAAGGAATGAACCTGAGTTGAATAACTTTCAGCTGAGAAAAGGCAAAAATACACATGCATAGATATGTGCTTTACCTAGGCATCACATCCAATACAGTAAATTCCCGATTTCCCATGGGAAGCCAATCAGGAAGCAATACACAGGAGGGGTTCAAACACTGACACTCTTTTACCCAATTCTCTTGGGCGTTGAGTAGTTCTGGCCAGATAAAGAGGTGCGGAAGTTCCTGAAAACTGGGGCCAGTAAGATGATCAAAGCTTGCAACCACCATGTTGGTGGTTTAATATCCAGCAGCATCTGGATATTAAAAAGCATAAAGAGAAGGAACCTATGGAGGTATCTAGTGCCATTATCTGCTCCAAAAAGGGCCAGCTCAAAACCTAGATTAGATTGCTCTGCTTGTCCAGGTGAGTTTTGAATGCCTGCAGGGATGTACATTCTACCTCCTTGCAGGATGCTCTTTGAATTTCTGAGTCCATCAGGAAGATGGATAGACGGGCAGGGTCCATGCAGTATAAGAAACTACAGAGCAATTTAAACTATTCTGTCCCTCCAAAGGAGGAAATGGCAGCACTTTGGGAACTAGCTTCTGCATGGAGGTGGGAACTGACTATACTTCTGCACCCAGCTCCCATGTCCACTCTTGTTGGTCACTCACTACACTGAAGACACAAAATACTCATCAGAGGGTACGGGTATGCCAACTGACTGCTTATCTATTTCATATATGTGTTTAGTTTGGATTTTCTCATCACCATTTAAATCCACTCCTAGCCTTATTTTGTATTTTTTTTCATGAAACGAAATAATGCCAACCACTTTAATTATCTTATTGCTTGTTGCCACGATCTTCTGCACCAAGATCCTGTGGAAATAAGAAGAAACCTTCACAGGCAATCATATACTAATGTCAGCATCAATCAGCAACCACATTAGAAAAGAAAACCTCCTCCAGTATGTCAATGCAATAAACAGTGATCAAATTCCACTCAGTGCACGCCATGATGACTTTCTTGTACTCCCTAATGATTTTTACATGACAGCTGCTTAAATGTGTAGAAACTGTGCTGCCCTGTTTCTAAAGAAAGGAATTAAAGAACTGTGGGTATTCAACAAAATAATCAGGAAAAACAATTCCCTCTCTTCCCAGGGACAAATGCACAGCCATATAATCTACCAGAGAAATCTAATTTCTAGGTTGCTTGAATTTTAACAGTATGGATCCAAATCCAGGAGCAAGCAGGCTCTGGCAACGGGTGTTTTGTGATGGAGCAATGTCCACGCTTTGTTGCGACTGAAGCTAGATCAAGATAGCTCTATTTCAGACTCACTTCTGACATGACTGTTCTGAAGAAGTAGAAAAAAGCTGCTTGCTAGTGAAAAAGCATGCTCAAGAATCTGCACACTCAATTCTCCTTGCAAGTACAATAGTGCACAGCAAGAGTCAGTCCACCACAACTTCTAAAGTTACACTGATCTGCAAAAGAAGTGAGTGGTATTCCCTTCATGATTCTCTCTTGCTCTGTCCTTTGGAGATCCAGCATCCTCTAAATCCTGGGAAGAGAGAAGGCTGAACTTCATGATGGAACAATATCTCATTTTGGACCCAATTACAACTGTTTAAATACAAAGTTTATATATATATTATGAAGGCAAGTTTTCCACAGACACCACGGCTGTGATGAAACAGTAAGTTTACACTACCTGCAGTTATGGTCCATTCTTTTCAGACATTTTTACCAATGGCCAAAGTATCCTATTGGAATCTCACCTCTATAACTGCTACTGTCCCTATGGTAAGTCACTAACCTTTTTCCAGCTTAGTCAGGTGTTTGGGGTTTTTTTGTTGGTGGTTTGTTTTTTGGTTTTTTGGTTTGTTTTGTTTTTTTCCTAAATGTGCTGTTTACCAGCACATTCCACAATTGCACTGCCAGTTTCCTCCAGTGAAACGACGAACGGTTTCTCCACAATACCATCAGCATTCCCCGGCATGCGATAGTCTAGGGAGCCTAAGAATTGCACTAGTAGCATTCAAATATTTCTTGCATTAAGAAAAACGAGAGATCAGAAAGCTAAATTCCCTGGAACTATCTCCACAGATTCAGCTCAGCCTTTTATATTTCAGAGGTAAATACCCTAAAAATCCAATTTCATCTTCTACCATGGTTTCTATGCAATATTGATATGCATAATGGATTTCCCTAGTATTACTTCCAGTTCTTATCTTTTCTTCCACTGCACTTGTTTTTTTACACGGTTATTGCTTAAAGGGGAGAGACTTTTTCCATATAGTGCCTAACAAATAATGTTTTGATTCCCAAAGGCCTTTTGGTTATATGGTAACACAAACAATAAAGAAAATTTCCCTGTGGAGGTTTTCAGTACAGTATTACCCACCCACCCCAAGAATTTACACCATAACTCACTTTTTCCTATCACTGGTATCCAGGAGACAGAATACAGTAAGGACAGGATTTAAAACAAAAAGACAGATGATGCAGACATTTGTCATGCAGTCCTTCTATACGCTTGTTACACATCCTCATCCTACCTTTTTTCTTCCCAGCGTAACTCATTTGGTTTGAAATGCTTCCATTCTGCTGGGAATCTGTAGTGTGAATTTTTTTTTTTTTTTTTTTTTTTTTTTTTTTTTTTTTTTTTTGATAACAAACAATGCTGTGTTCATTTTAAATAAGGTTTTCTATCCCACAAGACCTTAAAACCCATGGATCCATCTCCAGTGCCTTCAGTCTATGGCAAAACTTAATTTCTTTACCACACTGTCTTTTTCAGTCTGATTTTAGTAGCATTCCCATTTTACGTTACTGCAGTATCTTTCCTGGGATCTTTCAAAAATTCCTTCTCCCCTGCCACCACACACATACTTCTGCAATACTTCCACATACCTCATGTATTCTCCTTGTATTTCACAGCATGTCCCAGCCACACCAGCATTCCACAGAGTTCCCTCAGCCAACCTTCTCTGGAGACAACATGACCCTCACTGCCACAGACTGAGCACCTCTCAGTGGTGGACTTTTGCAGTCCACTTGCCAGAGAAAGGGGAACAGAGGAGAATCTGTGTACCAGCACATTACAGTCTGAAAAAGTCAGTGCTCCCATTTCTGAAACTAACAGTATCTTTCTAAACATAATTTCTGTTAATTTTTTGTTGATTTTCCTTTTTCTGATTTTTTTTTATTCGGGGTTTTGTTGTAAACAGTATGTATATACAAAAGCTTGATCTTAGTCGCCATCGGGGGAGAGAAGGCCTCATCCAACAAAGGTATATAGAACTCTCCAAGACTGCCAGACGTAAAAAGTCCCTCTCAATTCCTTCTCCAAGAGATGATGTCAGTGCTATCGGACATGTTGATTACAAACAAAGGCTGGAGGACAGGTTTGCTCATCCTCTGATTTCATCCAGCATTCTGCATTGAAACATCTCATCTGGGTCAGCTCTTGCAGGTGTCACAAAGGGGTGGCAGGCCAGCCTGACTTACCTACCTTCCTCCCAAACTCCTCAACATTATGAAGAATCAAAACTAAAACCAAATCCCACACCTTTGCTATTCCAGGTGAGGATCCCAGAATTCAGGATTTCAGATCAGTGAAAATGGGAACCACTGTAACTCAGCTAACCTGTTCACTCTTGCTGTTTCTGCTTGTATTACTGTTGGCTAGACTGCGTGCTACACCCAGATGCTGCGTGCTCAGTTTCTGTTCAGTCACTGCTTAGACAGTGAAGACTGCCACTAACTTTTGTCTAAACACATTTGTAACTAGCCAAAACACTGATTGGTCAGTGAAGAATCAAACCGTCTCCATCAACATTCAGGAGGTACTCCCTGCCTCCTAGTTTCTCTCTGAAGAGATATAATTGTACTCCTGTGCATTTTCTCCTCTATTTTTAGCAATGGTTTTGGATTTTCTTGTTTAAGAGATTTCACTGCTTTGTTTTGGAAATACAGAAGTACATAGCCTGTCAAAAAGAATACATGAATTATATATCATCACTCCCAAAAGGTCAGTTTCCAAGTGCTGAAGGACCCCAAAGTGAAGGGGGTGGGCAGCACCTACACACTTTCACACTTTTAAAGGATCAGAGAGAACACAGTATGTTTTTCTGTTAATGGCAAGCTCTTATTCATAGTATTTGGAGCATAAATAGAATCTAAAGTGTAGCCAATAGCAGTTTTAGAAGCACTGCTAAAGTCAGTTGTGTTCATAGTGTAGAACAGGCCAGAGGAAGGACGCTGATCAGCCTATGAGCAAAACTAACATATTAGGACGCCTATCTTAAACACTAGTACACTACCTGTGTGCATGTCCTGACCTTCCAGGGAGCTGGACATTTGATGGTGCTATTTAATTTGATAGGACTCCTGTGATTTTCAGGATCAGGAGGCAAGACTAACACCACCAGGGTGCTTTAGTTCAGAATATTGAGAATTATATGGAGTCCTCCCCCTTGCCATTTCCCAGCCCTTACGTTCACTTCAGAAGGAAGCTTTGATCAAACAAGGATCATAGGGAAAAAGCTGGTGAAATCCCAGATGGAAGAAGGCCAGCACAATTAGACACAATCCCACTTCATAACTCGTTATGTTTTCCCTAAGTAAATTATTTCTAATTTGATATACTAGGAAACACAGCTGATGCTTACAAAAAAACCCCTCTGCTCATAAAGACACAGTGCTACAGATCACACAAAGCCTAAGCTGTGCTTAAGAACTTGCAGTATCAATGGATAATTAAAGAAGCTGAATTTGCTCTGTGACCATAGTTTTCCTGAATGGTGCACAAGCCAACTAGCTATCATAGGGGAGCTGAGTGGATCAACAGAAAGAACAGTAGAGAAGGAAATATTTATTTTATTCTTCAAAAGCGTTACAACTCCCAGCAACATATTTTCTTAAGGTTACCCATTTAAAAAATATAAACAAATACAACTCATGTCACCAGCATATACAAATGTACAACCTAGATGACAAGAACAAAAGGAGTTTGAGCAAAGGCCGCCTCTTAAGCAGTGTTTCAAAGTTTCCTAAATGCCATTCTTAAAATTGTTAACTTTTTGGCATGAACTGCACAGCTTCAGAATAAAAACTGTGCACACGCACTCCCAGCTGTGGAATCAAACCCAGTATATCACTTAACTGGAATTTATTATTATTTTTGATTTTGATTATTTTTGAAGAGGCAGCTTGTGCCCCTTCACTACAGACCAAATGTTCCACTCTTTTCTCATCCAAATTTGAGATACAGATGAATTCATCTTCCTTACTCCCTGTTGTGTAGAACAGGTTGTTCACTAAGTGGCAAAGCCTTCTGGAGTCTTTATTACAGAAAAATAAGACACAGAAGCTCACAATTAATAACAGTCATCTCCTGGAGTGACAATGACTGTGGCTTGTCCTCTAAGTTATTGCTTTCTCATACGCATACAGAGTTCTGAAAATAATGCTTTTTCGTTTGCATACTTTCCATCTCTTGCAAAGTCAAAAAGACACGTGCAAAAAGTTTATATTCATATATCTCCTATGCAGCAGCATCTAAATACTTCACTCAGGATCAGTATCTACTGGGCTGGTCCATCTTTAGGCCTGATCCTGCAAAAGGTAGTGTAAATGTCTATAAAGATTACTCTTGTTCTTTAAATATATGCATTAGGATCTTAAGCACTCATCCTAAGACTTAAGAAACCTTACAAGCAATGCAGAGATGGTGACAAAGTAACAGGCAGAATTTTTATCTACCTATATAATATACTGGAAACTTTTTCCAATTTTCAGAGCAGTATGAAATATGTATCTGCTACCTCCATCAATCTTTCAGGTTTTGTAAAAGAGAAAGATCTTGAGTAAATCTTAAGAGTGATCCCAACAGCTGGACTATACCCATAAAGGATGAGGTACAAAAATTAGTTTCCCTTCATTAAGCTTTTGCTGCACCCCTTCCCCAAGAAGTCCTGCATGCATTTCCTCTTCCCACATAAAGCAGAGATAAAGTATGGAAAAGCAGAGATGTTTAGCTTTCAGTCTTTATACAGAGGTAAGAATGCTGCCGGCATTCATTAGACCATCTCAGTAGTAGTAATAGCTCAGACAAGTCAAGCTGTCGCAAAAGTCGGGGCGGCCGAATGCGACATGCACACTTTAGTCGTTCAGAACAAGAGACTTAAGAGAGTCTAGAGACCCTTATTCTTAGTAAACAACCTGTTTATATACACACTTAGTCCATATGGCCTCTTCTGATTGGTTAGAAGTTTCTTCTTCTGCCCAGAGATGCCACGACCCTCCAATTGACCACTGCCCCCGCCCTTCTGCTCCCCAGGTAACACACCTCCTTGTTCACGCCACTAGCCCGTGCTTTGAGACTCACCCCCCAGTGTTGTTTACCTGTGGCTTACTGGAACTTTTCCACGCCTTCTAAGGGCAAAGCCTCCCGGGCCTGCCGGGTCCGCCTACAGCAAGCCATTTTCTTTAGAAGCCTCTAGGTTTCTGGTATAACCCTCTTTCTCCTTTCCACAGACAGAACAGGTCCTAGAAGAGGAATGCCTCCCACTGACTCCTCTGGGTCTGAGCAAGCAAAAGGAAATGCAGAGCAAGGCCATCACTCTCTTCCTTAGATAAAACAGTATAACTTCCAGCCAGCCATCAGTACTTCTCCTCCTCATATTTCCACACCACAGCAGGATTTCCCACTAGCTAAGAAAACCCCCTTTTTTTTTAAATTTATTCCATAAAACAGCACTCTCCTTTTCCCTAATGCAAAGAGGAAAGTAACAAGTCACTCACCCAGCTTTCAGTTACTGGCATACCTTGAACAGTGTGAGGTTAGAGGAAAAATATTATTTTCACCGATGCCATAAGAAGGGAAAATGCTGAAAAGTCCACCAGAAAAAAATCTCCCAATAAAGTAAGCATGTGGGGAATAGTAAGCCATAGAGCCTAGGAACGTCAAGGAAATACTGACTTTCTACAGGGGCATCGAAAAGATTGGAGAAGTGGGTCCCTACGTTCACACAGTAGTGTATGTTTTGGTAGAGAGGGACTGACTGTGCATAAATCTATAAATCTATAACCAGAAACTCCAGCAAGTTTTGTTTGTCATATACAAAAGCGTGTCTCTGGTTGTCAAATCCCATCCAGCACCCGTACAACTTGCAGTCCTGCTTAGATTAGTTTTTGATCAGTATAAAGAACTTCAGATTAATCTTACTGGCTATGATGGTGCATATGGACTACATTTATTCAAACATTTTTAAGCATATCCAAATCCTTTACTACAAGATTAATGCAAGCAATTATTCTAGTGTCTTCATTCATCTACAGCAATGCCAATCTCATACACTGAAGTCACTAGCATAACTTGGTGATTACCAGGCTTCATGCTCCGAACGACAGGAGAAAAACTAGACCTAACACGGTTAGAAAGCCAAATTGCTCATTCTTAGCACTATAGCAGCCCCTTACATCAGACAGTGCTCAAACATACAAACCTTCTGTCCTGGGTTCAACATGGAG
>NW_010426178.1:10521-13989 GCF_000710305.1 Buceros rhinoceros silvestris | reverse complement strand
ATAGCCAGCTCCATATATCTTCCTGGCCCCCTTTATCGTGACACAACCCCATGCAATGCTACAGGCTTGGGGAGTAGTGGCTGGAAAGCTGCCCAGCGGAAAAGGACCTGGGGCTGCTGGTCGTCAACCAACTGAATATGAGCCAGCAGTGTGTCCAGGTGGCCAAGAAGGCCAGTGTCATCCTGGCTTGTGTCAGCAATAGTGTGACCAACAGGAGCAGGGCAGTGATTGTCCCCCTGTACTCAGCACTGGTGAGGCCACACCTTGAGTACTGTGTCCAGTTTTGGGCCCCTCACTTCAAGGATGTTGAAGTGCTGGAGCTGGTTCAGAGGAGGACAACAAAGGTGGTGAAGGGTCTGAAGAGCAAGTGTTATGAGGAGCATCTGAGAGAACCGGGATTGTTTAGCCTGGAGAAGTGGAGGCTGAGGGGAGACCTTATTGCTCTCTGCAACTACCTGAAAGGAGGTTGTACTGAGGAGAGGGTTGGTCTTTTCTCCCATATAACAGGTGACAGGATGAGAGGAAATGGCCTTAAGTTGTGTCATGCCAGGGGAGATCAAGGAAGAACTTCTTTACAGATATCTAACCTAGATATCAGTAGGTATTTTTGATGACTAGTAAAACAGAAGGTATTGTAAAATACGTATTGCGCTTTTTTTCACTTTGCAAAGCTGCGGAAGTGCAGAATGATCTGCAAATATTATGCATGTTGGAACACTGTATCTAGTTTTTCTTACCCAAATCCAAAGTCATTGCAAAAATCATGTTATCCCATCTTTGCTGACTGCCTGGTGTTCACAAATACAGGTTGTAAATTACATTTGGCTAGAAAATAATAGCTTTGTTTCTGAATATGACACGAGAAATCGTCAAAGTTCATTTCAAGTAAATCTTCATTTGATTTTCATGAGAAGCAAATGAAATATCAGAGGTTGAAACCTTACTGGAGCATTGGTGGCGTTTCAATACTTCCTCTGTATTGTTTACAGACTAGAATCCAGATCCCCTTCATGCCACACTCAACAAAATTAGAAAACATTTAGCTTTTTCCACATATGCAAAATTTTGTCTCCTTTCTTCTTGTCCTTTGTCGCGAAATTCTAAGTGTTGAATTACTCTTTTGGAGAATTTTTTTCCATCTTCAGCAAGACTGATTGCCTTATTAAACTATGTATAAAGGTAAAGTATCTGCACATCTGGCAAACAGCACAAATTCTTGTACTTCTGCTTATGCATGCCATATTCTTAGCTATTTCAGCAGTTTATGAGCTTTGCAAGTGCTGGCTCTTAGACTCTTAAAGATTTCTAGCTCTTTGCATGAGGAAGTTCACATAGCCATGACATTAAATCCTCAATGTCTACTGCAGTGTAACACCAGCCTCCTCACTCTATGTCCTAGTCCTTTTGTTCAGCTAATGTCTAACATTCTCTGTCCTAACTCTAGATATGCCCAGCCAGATTCACTTCTTATCTCTGGGATTTTTTCTTCAAATTAACTGCTTTCTTACTGAGGTGTGCCAGAAAATATTGAAAGCCTGTCTTGGAAAATTAGTATTTTTCATATTGTGTTTAATTACATTGGGTTTGTAATAATGAATGGTGTTATTTGAAGGGAAACAAACAACAGAAACCTTTTAGTAGACAGTAGAACTAAGTTTGGAGTGAGTTTAATTATTTTTAGTAACTTGGAAAGATCTACATTTTGGAATTTGCAGGAGATATTACAAGTACAGCTAAACCCAAAGAACATAGTTCACTAGAACTGAATGAACAAAGTTCTAATTAGAAGTGTATGCTCCAATATGGCCAAATGTGAAGTCATACGTCTAGTGTTCACTTAATTTTGCTACTCTCCAATATAAGATGCAAATCCAGTTGAAAGTCTATCAGGACAAAAACTCTTAAAGATCTAAGCATTATGTTTCTTAATGCCTTACTGTAATTTCTTTTTATCCAAAATTATAGTTTCTCATTTTCTCATTTCTACCCTGGAATTTGCTAGTAATATTTTTGTCTTGAAAACGATGAACAATTGCTATTGCTGATTGTTAGAGAGTCCTAATGTTTTAGAATATGACAATCTAATGTTGAGTGAAGTATATTTGATTGTTTTGGTTGGGAATTTTTTGTGGGTTTTTTTTTTTTAAGGCTGCTGAATTGTTTTACATCTTTCTTTACACAGCTAAGGATTTATGCTGCTAACGAATTTTAATAATATAGCTTTAGGTGTACTTGATAATATTGCAGGTTAACTTACATCTGGCCTTGTTTACTAGAAGGATCAAGGCAGTTATTACAGAAATATCTGACCCATATTATTGCTAATAGAATTTACTTTCTTCTCCAAAATAATACACTTATCAATAATCTTTATTTTTTATTCTTCATGCAAATCTATCTCAGAAAATCTGTCAAGGACTATCAGAGATGATACCCCCAAAATCTGTTCTGACTTCCTGACTGTATTGAATCCTGTTGAAATGGAGTTAAGTTTCCCCATAGCAGCCCTCATAATGCTGTTCTTTGTAGCTAGAAAGGTGTTGATAACAGCAGGGTTTTGGCTGCTTCTGAGCAATGCTCACACAGCATTAAGGTTGTCTCTCCAGCCCCCTCCCTTCCAAAAGTCATTAGGCTGGGGGTGGGCAAGAGGACATAGCCAGAACAGCTGACCCAAGCTGACTGAAGAGATATTCTGTAAAATATGACATTGCACTCAGTAATAAAAGGAAAGACAAAGGAAGATGAAGGGAGGCGTTTGTTATTAAGGTGTTTATTTTCTGGAGCAAATTACTGAAGCGTTACTTGCCAGGATGTGGCTGGACATCACCTACTGATGGGAATTAGAGAATAAATCTGTTTTCCTTTGCTTCAGTGGGAGTCCTTCCTTTGTTTTTTCTTTATTAAACTGCCTTTATTTCCAGGCATGAAGGTTGTTGTTTTGGTTTTTTTTTTCATCTTATTTTCTTCTTCCCTGTCCTACTGAGGGTGGGGAGTGACAGAAGAGTTTGGTGAGCACCTGGTGGCCAGTCAAGGTCAACTCATCATGCTGACTCAGACCAATCCTGAATCAACTATATACTGTTTTATCTTTCGATGTTATCCATTCATTACAGATTATAACACACTCTTGTGCTTACTTAAGTCTTTAACTTCTAGGCATAACATGAACATGTACTTTAATATTGTTTTTCAGACATGATGTTTTTCTAACTCTGATGTTCATGTTTCTTTCTGTTAGCGCTACAATGACTGATTACTTCAACCTCCTCCATTTTATTGTACTGCATACTTGCAATTTAATACATGTTTTTATGAGTTGTTCTCCTAGTAGTCTCTCTCTTAGCTTGATTTGGCACAGTTTTTTAGCTGTCACTATCTTACTCCAACTGCCATTAATATTAGCATTTTCTCTATTTTTTTCCTTGTTTATTTTCTTTTCTGTAAGTAAAAGCAAATCCATCCTGCTGA